>NW_026057580.1:105292831-105592831 GCF_023721935.1 Panthera uncia | reverse complement strand
ACAAACAAATAAACAGAGAGGCTGCAAATGCTTTGAAGTTCCTCCCTTTGAGAGGTAGAATCTACTTCCCTGCCCTTGAAGCTGGGCTGGCTTCACAGCCTGCTTTTACCAATGGGATGCAATGGAGATCAAGTTGTGCAAAATGCAGCCTAAACTCCAAGAGGCCTTTCAGCTTCCACCCCAGCTGTTGTCAGAAGCCCTGTAATTGCCAGCGCCCGACAAACCCAGGCTTGCCTACTGGATGATGAGAGACACATTGGGCCAGTTACCCCATTGCTCTGGCCAAGACACGGCTACCTCCAAACACACGAATGGGGTCTTCCTAGATCATTCAGGTGTTAGTCAGCCTAACAACTAAGTGTGACACATGAGAGAACACCAGCAGAAAATCTATCTAGCTGACTGATCCCCATCCAAACTACTAACCCACAGAATTGTGAGCTGAATAGATGGTATTTTTAAGCTGCTATTGTAGCAGGATTCTCGCACAGAGAGTCGTGACACCGAGGCCTTTTAATTTCCAGAAAGCAACTTTATTCCTGTGGGCACCGCTCATTTGGGTTCGTACCCGAAAGAACTGAGCACTGAACGTCACGTGGCATAGCTTTTTTAATGCATTTTCTATTTCTTTGTCTCCCATATATGGTAACACACACAAACATGTAGCCTGATTAAGTGGTCTCAGTTTACGAGGTCATGAGGGATGTTGTCACATAGGTGCATAGCCAGGTTATCTTGAAGTTTTGTGGGTTGTTTTGTTCTGGGTTTCTCCTTTTCTCTCTCTCTCTCTCTTTTTTCCTCTTTAGGGAGGGGACCCTACCACACTATGTTTTGGGGTAGATTGTTATACAGCAAAAGCTAACTGATTCAAGATTCCCAACTCAGCTTTATCTTTAGCATATTGTATGATTTTTAGGAAATGTGTTTGGACTCATTTTATTATGTTTTCTTTATTTTTTATTTTTTGACATTTATTTATTTATTTTTGAGAGACAGAGCGTGAGCAGGAGAGGGCCAGAGCGAGAGGGAGACACAGAATCTGAAGCAAGCTCTAGGCTCCGAGCTGTCAGCACAGAGCCCAGTGTGGGGCTCGAAATCATGAACCGTGAGATCATGACCTGAGCCGAAGTCAGACGCTTAACCGACTGAGCCACCCAGGCGCCCCTCATTGTATTATGTTTTAAATGAAGAAGTTAGATTTTATGGTTATCAAGGTTCTTTTCAGGTTATTGTTGCAATCTATGATAATATATAGAAAATATATAATGCAGAAATAGCAAAACAAACCAATGCTGATAAATACATAAGACTACTCGTTGTTCCTTAATCTTAAGATATAGAAGCAATTGGCGTCCTTCTACCTTATGTTCACATTTATCTCCTGTGTCAAGACTATGTATGTTTTGTTCTACTTTCACAATTACCTCCACAAATGCTTAGATCAAAAGCCTCCAAAACAGTCGCTTAAATCAAATCTAAACAATAAATTCTTTGTAATAGGAAGAGGACTCTAAATGAGAAGATGATTTAGAACAGCTCTGCTGGACCAAGTATTGTTCTCCCAAAATGTCTCATAAAAATAATATTGACTCATAGCCTTAAAATTCAATCTCTTGCGACAGAGATTTTAGAAAATTAGGCTCTATCTGGAAACAGCAAATAAATAATAAATACAGTCAGAAAATAAAATCAGACTCATTGGCTATATAGTAAAATTCAAAATTCACTTGTAACTGTCAGTGCCCCCAAACATTGGGAACCTAAAAAAGAAGTTATAGGAATTCTGGGCTGCCAAGGCAATGATAGCTGTGTAAATCAGAATGTCCCAGAATTTCTTCCAAAAAAACAATAGAAAACAAGATGCACAAATAAAATGATACAAACCCCATGCCTTCAGCATAATTAGAAGACGAAGAACATCCAAACTTCAATTACCAAGAAAGTAAACTGATAAAACAGATATCAATACCTTCTCTCCCATGCTTCTATCTCAAGTCTTCATGGAGAAAAAGGACGGTTCCAGAAAAAGTGTAAAAATAATGAAAAGGTATTCTGTTTCATAAGCACACCCGACTATAGTAAAGGGATTTACAAGTGCATGCAAGAATGTGAAAAGGCAGGGGTGCCTGGGTGGCTCTGTCAGTTGAGGGTCCGACTTCAGCTCAGGTCATGATCTCGCAGTTTGTGAGTTCGAGCCCCGCATTAGGCTCTGTGCTGACAGCTCAGAGCCTGGAGCCTGCTTCGCATTCTGTGTCTCCCCCTCTCTCTGGCCCTTCGCTGCTCATGCTCAGTGTCTCTCTGTCTCTCAATAATAAATAAATATTAAAAAAAAAAAAAAGAAAGAAAGAAAAAAAAAAGAATGTGAAAAGACAGCCTTGGAAAGTAATCCTTCCCTTAGGAAGAAGAGGGTAAAGTGTGCAGTCAAAAGATCTCATCTTGTAAGATTCTATTTACAGGAAGTGTCCAGAAGAGGGGTAGGGAAACTATGGTGAGAACAAGCAGATAAGTGATTGCCTACTGCTGGTGGGTGGGGTGGGAGGGAACGGGAGGGAACACTAATGGCCATGGGTTTCTTTTTGAAGGCCAGAGTGTTCTCATATTAGATGGTGGCAATGGTCACACAACTCTGTGACTATAACAAAACCATTTATTGTACCCTTTAATGGGTGAATCCTATGGTATGTGAATTATCTCAATAAAGGTGTTAAAAAGAGAAATGACAGAAAGAGAGGTGCTTTTTGGAAACCACACAATGAAAAAGAAAAGAGGGAAGAGTGAGGGGAAAATTTTAGAGTCCTTCAAGACAAAAAATGAAATAAAATAAAAAACAAAGGACACATAATTCCTCCCCACCTCTGTCCTCTAAAAGTCAACCAGTAAAAACACCATACACCATATGTTGCTACACTGAGGAAAGGAGGAATTTACAATGACTCCCGGGATTCTGGCATGGGCAGGCAAGGGTAGATATTAGCATCATTCATCCAAACCAAGAAGAAATGTAAGATTGTGGAAGATGCTGAACTTGAGTGCTCCTGAGATACTCATTTGGAATCAGAGTTAAATAAATATGGAGCTTAAAGAGGAGCAGAATTAGGAATCTTTATAGTACAGGAGACTTGTAGCCATCATGGAAAGCACTTACACTAAAAGCAAGAGTGTGTTTAGAAGTGAGTTGAGAATAGATTTCCAGGAAAATCACAACTTAACAGGTGGCAGAAGTAAACAAAGAAACAAAAAAGGACTAATTTGGGAGGTCTGATCAGACAAAAAATATACTAGCACTGATTCTAAGTAACAATTTTAGATGCAAGTGATTACCAGCTACTTGCCCCAGAGACATTTATCTATTCATTTATTTAACATATAAAACACCCACTAGATACCAAGCAGGGCTAAATTTATAGGCAAGAGTGAAGAAAACAAAATGTTAGCCCTGGTGGAGTTTACATGCTATAAGACTTCAATGAAGGTAAGAAAATGTCCTCTAAGCCTGCAATAAGGGAGCCGTTGGCCACTTTGCCTAGAGCAGATTGAGGTCAGATGATGAAGGATTATGAGGGCATCTCTAAAAAGTTCAATCTCTCTACTGTGGGCAGAGAGAGCCTTGAACAAAGTGACCTAATAGGAAGGATAGAATACAGAGCTAACCATGATAAATGAGACAGACCAAGGCCCAGAGAAGGGAAGATAGTTGAAACAGGTCTGAACATTCCTGCCATGAACCAGATACCCGATAATAATAATGACTTAATGTGGGAAGTAACCATAAGAATAGGAAAGAAAACACTTAGTCACAAGAGACCCAAAGTCAAAAGAACCTAAAAATTATTCCAAAGGATTACACCGTCTAAAACACTAGAAATAAGACATGGGGGGAGTGGGGCTACAAACTGAGGTTTAGAGGTTCTTGCTCCTAAGATCTCGATTATGATGTTATTTTCTAGCAGTGATTTAATAATTGGATTAAATCATAATGTTTTAGAAAAATTTCAGTATCTTCTTACTTCGTGAGATTTATATGCCTTTACTATTTTATGTAAGTTTACGAGACAATAGATTTGCTCAAATTTTTATTGTTTCATAATCATTAACACTAAAGTTCCTTTAAGTTTTGGCTGCATAAATTCTGTACCTCACTGAAAATGTGTTTTTTGCTGTTGTTGTTGGGTTTTTTTTTTTTTTGGCTTGTTTGTTTGTTTGTTTAATTTTAGAGAGAGAGAGCAGGCACGAGTGGGGGAGAAGGGCAGAGGGAGAGAGAGAATTTCTACACTGTGCAGAGCCTGACACGGGGCTCAGTCTCACAACCCCGGGATCATGACCCGAGCAGAAATCAGAGTCTGACACTCAACTGACTGAGCGACCCAGGCACCCCTCACTGAAAAATTGCTCTAGAAAATAAAGAAAAATCACGAGCTACTCAAATACTCAATAGAACTAAGTCTTTTGCCTTCTTCTCAAATAAGTAGGTCTCTGAGTCCAGGCAGTTTACTCAGTTTGGTACTTTGGCTTAAAAAAAACCTAATTTTACCTATTTCAGTGAATTTTTGTCAATCTTGTTTTTTGTGAGATGTATTACATATAATTTGAATAATTCATTATTAAATGTTATTAAGTGATCAGTCATCCCTAGAAGAGTTTCTTTATAGAATAGTTTATACCCTGGAGAATCCATGAGTTAATTACGATGAGAAACACATTAATCAAAGAATCTGGACAAAATTACTCAGAAAGGCTATCTTCCTATTTAGAACAATGAATGAAAGATATACCAAGGTTCATCTAGATGTCGTACTTTTGAATAGGAGAATAAAGCATTAGGTAGAGATCTAGTAGGTAAACTATTAGCTCCTTGAAGTTCTATTATTCCACCTCAGAAAGTTTTCATTAAACCTTTAGGTAATTTTGGGGCACCTGGGTGGCTCAGTCGCTTGATCATCTGACTCTTGATTTCGACTCAGGTCTTGATTCCATGGTTGTGAGATCGAGGCCAGCATCAGGCTCTGCACTGAGCATGGAACTTGCTTAAGATTCTCTCTCTTCTCCCCCCCCCCTGCCCCTCCCCTGCTTATACTCTCTCTCTCTCTCTCTCTCTCTGTGTGTCAAAATAAATCAACATGAAAAAAAACTTGGGGAGCCTGGGTGGCTCAGTCAGTTAAGTATCCGACTTCGGCTCAGGTCATGATCTCACGGTCCGTGAGTTCGAGCCCCGTGTCGGGCTCTGTGCTGACAGCTCAGAGCCTGGAGCCTGTTTCAGATTCTGTGTCTCCCTCTCTCTCTGACCCTCCCCTGCTCATGCTTTGTCTCTCTCTGTCTCAAAAATAAACATTAAAAAAAATTAAAAAAATACTTTAGGTAATTTCGATATTTGGAGGAATATAATTTATAAAACAAGCAATCTTATTTTTATTTCATTATTTTGTTAAACACTATAGTATGTTTCTATGTAATTAATTTAATTTATAGGTCTCAGGCACTGTTTTGCATGTATCATACCACTTAATTCTCAAGCAAACCCATAGGGGAATACTTTATTTCTTAGGTGTGTTGTAAGAAAATATTAATCTAAAACGTAAGTGAAGAACTTAAAATGCATAAAAAATGTACCAATTTAATACCAGATTTGATAGCCTGTTACAAAAAGAAATACTTGGGAAAATTGTGTTAAGGCAATATTATGCATTCTATAGATAACATTCTCCTGAATCAACAGCTTCTACTGGAGAATTTGAAATATTAACAACTTCAGGGGCACCTGGGTGGCTCAGTCGGTTAAGCATCCAATTTTGGCTCAGGTCATGATCTTGTGGTTCACGAGTTCAAGCCCCACATCGGGCTCTGTGCTGATAGCTCAGAGCCTGGAGCCTGCCTGAGATTCTATGTCTCCCTCTCTCTCTGCCCCTCCCCTGCTTGTACTCTGTCTCTCTCTCTCAAAGCTAAGTAAAACATTAAAAAATTTTTTTTAATTAAAAAAAAAGAAATATTAACTTCAGATATAGAATTATAGATAAGGGGTTTCAGCTAAAACTAACTCTTAAAAATGCCTTGGTTCAGAATCCTCATTTTAATGATACTGAAACAGAGTCTAAGTTTTATGTGGTAGAACTAACACTTGATTTGTTTTGATGATTGAATACTGACAGCTAGCATTGGTCAGGGACTATTGCTTTCACTCATAAATGGAATAAAATGAAAAGACAAATATTCAAGTTTACAGAGTATATGCCCCTGTTTTTCTGTAAACCAATGTTACCACTATGGTCTGATCAAGGATTCTAAATATCTCAGGCTATAAGCAGATATAATAGATGATATTAAAGAGATATATTCACTTCACTTCAACTAAATGGGGATAAAACTAGAATCTTTAAAGAGAAAATAGATTCAGTTACCCAATAAAGGCCTTTAAGGGTTATAGGAGTTCCTATAGATGGTCTCAGTGTTTGTATCCTTTGAGCCTCTCTATTGCTGTCTCTTCTGACAAATAAAATGTTCTCAGTGGTTTATCTTTATTGAAAAACAGCATAAGGTTTGGGGCGCCTAAGTGGCTCAGCTGGGTAAGCATCAGACTTCGGCTCAGGTCATGATCTCACGGTTCATGAGTTTGAGCCCTGCATCAGGCTCTGTGATGACAGCTCTGAGTCTGGAGCCTGCTTCAGATTCTGTGTCTCTCTCTGTATCTCTGTCTCTCTCTCTCAAAAATAACTAAAAACATTTAAAAAAGAGAAAAATAGCATAAGGTTTAATTTCAAGAAAAAAGTTAGATACTTTTCAAATGTACAATCAAGGGAAAATAATGTCTTGTCTCTGAAATTGATGGAGAAAATTAGCAAAGGCAACCAAAACACGCAGAGTAAGAAATATATTTATGTGCCAGATGACTGATTTCCAAAATATACTAGTCTGATATAAGAAAACAAGGGTAATATCCAAACTCTAGCAGACCAGTGTTATAGAATATATTCATTCATCAAAATTTTCTTAAATGAAAAATTTCAGTTTGTGAATAAAAGCATTTTTGTGGCACTAAAACTAGAACAATATTTCTAGGAGTGCAATTTGGCAATAAATCTGTTTTAAATGATTCTTCTTTATGGCTTTATAATATTTCTATATTATAATATTTATGATGTTATAATATTAAATATCATATTTAACACTGTAGATGTACAGTGTTATGCCTGAAATTTATGCCTGAAATTTAGGGAAATGGCAGGCAGTATAGGTAATAATAACTCAAAATATTTTATTACTATTATAAATAGAAGACTGTATAGGGTTATAGAGATATCTGAAAAGATTAAATGATAAATTTTAAATGTACATGAGAATCATGAGAATAACATATATACATTAGTAATAAACCAGTTACATTTTGAATGAATATAAATTAAGATAAGATGGAGCAGAAGTTATAAAAATGACAGAAAAAAATCATGCTGCTTTTATATGGATTTGCTTAATTTTTGTTGTTCACTTGAGTGCACATACCATGAAAATGGCTTCCTAACCCGTGAAGTTAGTCAAATATTCATATTAGAAATTACCGTACTAATTCTTAGTATTTTTTTTAACGTGTATTTATTATTGAGAGACAGAGAGAGACAGAGCGTAAGCAGGGGAGGGGCAGAGAGAGAGAGAGGGAGACACAGAATCCAAAGCAGGCTCCAGGCTCCGAGCTGTCAGCACAGAGCCCCACCCGGGGCTCGAACTCACAAACCACGAGATCATGACCTGAGCCCAAAGCTTAACCGACTGAGCCACCCAGGGGCCCCAATCGTACTAATTCCTATGCTGCTACCATACTTGCAGAATTTTTTTAATAACTGTGAACTATAATAATGACGTAAGAATGTCTAAGACTTGCTGAACTATATGGTAAAAAGCTTATCTATCTTCTTTTTTTTTTAATTTTTTAGTGTTTATTTTTGAGAGAAAGAGAGAACAAGCAAGGGAGGGACAGAGAGAGAGGGAGATGCAGAATCCGAAACAGGCTCCAGGCTCTGAGCTGTCAGCACAGAGCCCAACGTGGGGCTCAAACTCACAAACCACAAGATCATGACCTGAGCTGAAGTCGGACACAACTGACTGAGCCACCCAGGCTCCCCTTATCTATCTTCTTAAGCTCCCTTACATCCAAACTGCATAAACTGTGTAAAAATCCAGAAAAGCAATAAGAAAGAAATGTCAAGTCATATTTTTGAATTTTTTATTCAAGTTTAATTAACACACAATGTTCTATTAGTTTCAGGTGTACAAAATAATGATTCAACTATTCCAAACATTTCTCAGTCCTCATCAGGATCAATGTACTCTTAATCCCCTTTATCTGTTCAAGCCATAACCTTAGTATAGCCTGTTCCAGAATGGTCTTCCATAGGAATTTTTTTTAATTCAACTGTAGTTAATGATTTTTCTGAACCAAACTGGAATACAGAAAACATATAATGAAAACAGCATCTCTTGGCCATGTAGCTTTAAATTTTCATATATGTAATTCCATTCTGGCAGATTTTTGATAACAAATTCTGGAAGTCTTTTTTTTTTAAATGTACTATTAAAACAATATACCCAAAAAATACACACATATTGGCACAGATACTCCTTTTTGAAGGACAATTTACCTTCTTATTTATCAATAATCTTAAGATCTCCCTTTGAAGGTAAAAGGTACACATTCTAACCTCAGTAAGGTAAAAATACAAATTAGATATCCTTATCCTGATTTTGTAATGTATATCTATACAACTAGCAAGGGGCTGGTATATAAGTCTTCAGTGAATAATAACTATTTCTACTAATGGTTGTATGACTTACTCAAGTCATTTGGTACTTGCTGACCTATAAATAATGGCCAGTATAGTATCTTTCAATTCTAAGATTCTAATATTGAATCTGGTTTTCAGTACATCAATGCTTCAAAGTCTGTCCATTAGTATTAAAATTTAGTAGAGGTCACCATCTAGTGGCTTTGAGTTGAACTGTTCCAAATCTGAAGAATGATTTTATCAGTGTCAACAGAAAGGAACATGGATCAATTCACAATACCCTTTGCAATTTTAAGAATCAGAAGCCCAGCTAATGCCAAATAAAGCTCTTCTGTTCTTGGTACCTTAGAGTATACAGGAGGATGGTTCATGCAATAAGAAGAATTTGACAAAAATATTTTGAGAGAATAATAGGGCACAGAAAACTTGATTAATCATAATAAAATAAACAAAGTGTTGGTATTTTCTATGTGTAGCTTATCTTCCAGAAAATCCTATATGGTTTTTTCCCACAATATATGCAGAATTCAACTTCTATCTATTCTGTTGCCTCCCTAGTCCAACATGACCATCACCTCTGACCCTGTCATTCCCACCATTCCCTAACCCTCTATTCCAATACAGTAGCCAAAGTGAACCTTTGAAAATAGAAGTCAAATCACACTATTCTGTTCTAAACCCTCCACTTCTCCCAGAGCAAAAGAAAACTCCTAAAAATGTTCTTAAAGTTCCAAGTTGACCTGTTCCCAATTATCTTTGCTCATTTTTACCCTTCCTCTGTCTTAGCTCCATCCACACTACCCTCTTTGCTGTTCCTTCAACATACTGGATATGCTCCTGACTCAGAACCTTGCGCTGGTTGTAACCTATTTCTGAAATTCTTTCCCCAGGTATCTCCGTGGCTAACTTCAGGTCTTCATTCATACGTCACCTTCTTATATAGACTTAACCTGATTACCCTATTTAAAATTTCATCTTAATAAAATAAAATAAAATAAAATAAAATAAAATAAAATGAAAATAGATCTAACCCCAACTAATTCCAGAAGAAAAATTAATCCTTTCTAGAAAAAGGTAAACTTACTTAGAGTCTAAAATTGTTTCTACAATGCTTCAGCCATTACTAAGCATAAATAACAAATTACAAAGCATTCCAAGAGACAAGACCAAATGAACAAAAACCAAGAGAACGGCTATATCATAGAAAAATAACCATAAGTTATCAAGATATTACAGTTATCAAACACAATTATTAAAATAACCATGAATTCATATGTTAAAGAAAATACATAACAAGTTGAACAATTTCAAGAAAGAATGGGACTTATAAAAATATTTGAATAAAAATATCTGATGAAAATTAGAAAATATTTTAACAGTTATATTAAAAATATGAAATATCAAAACACATGATATGCACTTAAAGCTGTGCTTAGAAGAAAATGTGTACCTTTGGAGGCATAAATTTAAAAAGTAGAAAGGTTGGGGTGCCTATATGGCTCAGTCGGTTAAGTATCTGATTCGATTGCTGCTCAGGTCATGAAATCATGGTTTTGTGAGTTTGAGCTCCATGTGGGGTTTTGCAGTGACTGTGCAAAGCCTGCTTGAGATTCTCTCTCTTTTTCTCTCTGCCCATTCCCCACTGGTGCTGTCTTTGTCTCTCTCAAAATAAATTTAAAAACTTAAAAAATTAAAAAAATAAAAAGAAGAAAGGCTGAAAAATCAATTATATAATCTTCCATATCAAAAAGCTAGCAAAAAAAAAAAAAAAACTAAATCAAACACAAGTAAAATGGAATAATACAGTAAATAATAAGAGAAATACATAAGTAAGAGAAATAAATAAGAGAAAGCAGAATGTAAAGACATAGAAAAAAGAAAATAAACAAAGAGGGAGAATTATCAAAGCCTAATAAAAAGTGGTTTCCATGAAAAAAAATCTAATAAAAAATTGATTAACTGCTGATAAGAATGACCAAATGGGAAGAAGGGAAGGAAGAAGAAAAAGAGAGAGAGAGAATTACCAATATCAGAAATTAACAAGATGGCATTAGAACAGATTATATAGCCAGGTTCATTTGGTTAAGCATCCGACTTAAGCTCAGGTCATGATCTCACAGTTTGTGGGTTTTAGCCCTGCATCAGGCTCTGTGCTGACAGCTCAGAGACTGGACTGCTTCGGATTCTGTGTCTCCCTTTCCCTCTGCTCCTCCCCCCGCCCTCTCTCTCTCTCTTTCTCTCTCTCTCTCCCAAAAATAAAGAAACATTAAAAAAAATTAAAAAGAAGGAAGCCTCAAATAGCAGGCAGTAGGTGAATTTCCTAGTTTGAAAAACTTCTAGCCCGAGGACAGTTTCCAGTCTGAATTATGTGGGCAGGTAAAACACCAACTGAACATCTGCAGTATTTCCAATCTGGAGAAATACAGGACAGAGGTTTTGGCAACCAGAGCTGTTTGAGTATGAGAGAGAAATTTTAGAAAAGAGAATACCAGAGAGAAGGGTCTCAAAATTTTATGGATAAACATATCCTGTAACTGTGCCCAACTCCAGAACCACACTGCATGTTTCATTTAGAATCACTAGAGAAAATAAAGAAATTAACTGAACCAAACTGAGCCTGAACTGCTTGTTAAAGGACAGGCTTTATAGGTTTTTGTGGTTTGAGTTCCTACTATGTTATTTTCCCATGAAAACAAATGAGAAAAAAAGTAGTCTTCAGGGTAATATAGCCAAATCCAAAAGCCCATTCTAAATGTTAAAGATACAATATGAAATTACTTGACATATGAAGAAACAGGAAAATGTGACCCATTCTCAGGAGAAAAGGTAGTCAACAAAGGCATAGCCTGGAGGCATCACAATCCTGGACTTCAAACTATATTACGAAGCTGTAATCATCAAGACAGTATGGTACTGGCACAAGAACAGACACTCAGATCAATGGAACGGAATACAGCACCCAGAAATGGACCCACTAATCTTTGGGTATGGCCCAGCCATATGGCCAGCTAATCTTTGACAACCAGGAATGAATATCCAATGGAATAAAGACAGTCTCTTCAGCAAGTGGTGCTGGGAAAACTGGACAGCAACATGCAGAAAAATGAACCTGGACCACTTTCTTACACCATCCACAAAAATAAACTCAAAATGGATGAAAGGCCTAAACATAAGACTGGAAACCATCAAAATCCTTGAGGAGAAAGTAGGCAAAAACCTCTTTGAACTTGACTGCAGCAACTTCTTACTCAACATGTCTCAGGAAACAAGGGAAACAAAAGCAAAATTGAATTATTGGGACCTCATCAAAATAAAAACTTCTGCACAGCAAAGGAAACAATCAACAAAACTAAAAGGCAGCTGATGGAATGGGAGAAAATGTTTGCAAATGACATATTAGATAAAGGGTTAGTATCCAAAATCTATAAAGAACTTCTCAAACTCAACACCCAAAAAACAAATAATCCAGTGAAGAAATGGGCAAAAGACATGATTAGACACTTCTCCAAAGAAGACACCCAGATGGCCAATCAACACATGAAAAAATGCTCAACATCACTCATCATCAGGGAAATACAAATCAAAACCACAATGAGATACCACCTCACACCTGTTAGAATGGCTAACATTAACAACTCAGGCAACGACAGATGTTGGTGAGGATGCGGAGAAAGAGGATCTCTTTTGCACTGTTGGTGGGAATGCAAGCTGGTGCAGCCACTCTGGAAAACAGGATGGAGGTTCCTCAAAAACTAAAAATAGAGCTACCCTATGACCCAGCAATTGCACTACTAGGCGTTTATCCACGGGATTCAGATGTGCTGTTTCGAAGGGACATATGCACCCCCATGTTTATAGCAGCACTATCAACAATAGCCAAAGTATGGAAAGAGCCCAAATGTCCATCGATGGATGAATGGATAAAGATGTATATATATACAATGGAGTATTACTAGGCAATCTAAAAGAATGAAATTTTGCCATTTGCAACTACATGGATGGAACTAGAGGGTATTATGCTAAGCAAAATTAGAAAAAGTCAGAGTGGCTAAAATGAACAAATCAGGAGACTATAGATGCTGGAGAGGATGTGGAAAAATGGGAACCCTCTTGCACTGTTGGAAATGTAAACTGGTGTAGCCACTCTGGAAAACAGTGTGGAGGTTCCTCAAAAAATTAAAAATAGATCTACCCTATGACCCAGCAATAGCACTGCTAGGAACTTACCCAAGTGATACAGAAGTGCTGATGCTTAGGGGCACTTGTACCCCAATGTTTATAGCAACACTTTCAACAATAGCCAAATTATGGAAAGAGCCTAAATGTCCAACAACTGATGAATGGATAAAGAAATTGTGGTTTATATACACAATGGAATACTACGTGGCAATGAGAAAGAACAAAATATAGCCTTTTGTAGCAACATGGATGGAATTGGAGAGTGTTATGCTAAGTGAAATAAGCCATACAGAGAAAGACAGATACCATATGGTTTCACTCTTATGTGGATCCTGAGAAACTTAACAGAAGACCATGGGGGAGGGGAAGGGGAAAAAAAAAAGTGAGAAAGGGAGGGAGCCAAACCATAAGAGACTTAAAAACTGAGAACAAACTGAGGGTTGATGGTGGGTGTGAGGGAGGGGAGGGTGGGTGATGGGTATTGAGGAGGGCACCTGTTGGGATGAGCACTGGGTGTTGCATGGAAACCAATTTGACAATAAATTTCATATTAAAAATAAATAAATAAATACTACAATATAAAAAAAGAAAAAGACAAATATCATATGACTTCACTCATGTGAGGACTTTAAGGTACAATACAGATGAACATAAAGGAAGGGAAGCAAAAATAATATAAAAACAGGGAGGGAGACAAAACATAAGAGACTCTTAAATATAGACAACAAACTGAGGGCTGCTGGAGGGGATGGGGGTGAAGGGATGGCTAAATGGGAAAAGGGGTATTAAGGAAGACACTTGTTGGGATGAGCACTGGATGTTATACATAGGGGATGAATTACTGGATTCTACTCCTGAAATCATTATTGCACTAGATGCTAACTAACTTGGATATAAATTAAAAAATAAAAATAAATAATAATAAACAAACGACATAGCCTAAAATGCCCAGATGTTGGAATTAGCACACAAAAAATTTAAAGCAACTTGTATATTTATGTTCAATGATGTGAAGGACAGTGTTCATAAAGAATGAAAAGTCGGAGGAGTGCCTGAGTGGCCCAGACAGTTAAGCTGCTAATTTCGGCTCAGGTCACGATCTCACTGCCCATGAGTTTGAGCCCCCCATGGGGCTCTGTGCTGACAACTCAGAGCCTGGAGCCTGCTTCGGATTCTGTGTCTCCCTCTATCTCTGCCCCTCCCCTGCCCACTCTGCCTTTCTCTCTCTCTCTCAAAAATAAACATTAAAAAAAACTTTTTTTTAAAAAAAAGAGTGAAAAGTGAGAAATATCAACAGAAAATACAAATTCTAAGAAAGAACCAAATGGAACTAAAAAGAACATCAAAACTAAAAAAAAAAAAAAAAAAATCACTCAATGAGTCTAACATTACACTTAAGATGACAATGAAAAGATTCAATAAACTTAGAAATAGGTTAATAGACGGGGCACCTGGGTGGCTCAGTTGGTTAAGCGTCCGACTTCAGCTCAGGTCATGATCTCACGGTTCATGGGTTCGAGCCCCGCATGGGCTCTGTGCTGACGGCTCAGAGCCTGGAACCTGCTTCAGATTCTGTGTCTCCCTCTCTCTCTGCCCCTCCCCTGTTCACACTGTCTCTCTCTGTCTCTCAAAAATAAATAAATGTAAAAAAAAAATTAAAAAAAAAAGAAATAGGTTAATAGAAATTATCCATCTTGAAAAAGAGAAGAGCCTCAGGGAACTATGGAACAATTTACAAATATTTAATATAATGGAGCTAAAAACTAATTGAAGAAATAAGACTGAAAATTTTCAAACTTAATGAAAGAAATGAGTTTACAGATTCAAGAGTCTTGAAATATCAAGCAGGAAATATGTAAAGAACTGTACACAGGCACATCATAATCAAACAGCTGGAGATCAAAGGTAAACTGGCAGCAGCCAAATTAAAAATTAAAATGACATAATTACATTCAGAAAAACAATTATTTGAACAACTACTAATCCCCAATAGGATACCATCATATTTCAAAGCAACAAAAAAATCAATCAAACTATATTTTCTATATCTTGAAAATTATCTGTTAAGAATAATGGAGAAATAAATAATCTTCCAGGTTTAGAGAAAAACTCATGACTAGCAGAACTACATTAAAAGCTTTGCTAACATGGATGGAACTGGAGAGTGTTATGCTAAGTGAAATAAGCCATACAGAGAAAGACAGATACCATATGGTTTCACTCCTATGTGGATCCTGAGAAACTTAACAGAAACCCATGGGGGAGGGGAAGGAAAAAAAAAAAAAAAGAGGTTAGAGTGGAAGAGAGCCAAAGCATAAGACTCTTAAAAACTGAGAACAAACTGAGGGTTGATGGGGGGTGGGAGGGGAGGGAGGGTGGGTGAAGGGTATTAAGGAGGGCACCTGTTGGGATGAGCCCTGGGTGTTGTATGGAAACCAATTTGACAATAAACTTCATATATTGAAAAAAAAAAATCTCAAATGAAAAAAATAAAAATAAAAAAAATAAAAGCTTTGCTAAAGGAAACCCTTAGATTGAGGGGGAATGATATCAGCTAAAAGACTTAGAGCTTCAGGAAGAAATAAAGAACATCAGAAATAGTATCAGTATAAATATAAAAGACTATTTTCTTTTAATTTCTTTAAAATAAGCACAAACACAGTAGATAGGTGATACCTAGATATACAGATTAGACTTAAAAGTTTTTAAATCTGCTCAGCAAAAGACACTTTAGAAAATAAATAAGCAAGCCACAGACAGGTAGCAAACATTTACAAGCCACATTACAGATAATAAACATTGCCTGGATGGTGTGTTGGTTAAGCTTCGGATTCTTTTTTTTTTTTTTTTTTTTTTTTACATTTCTGTATTTTGAGAGGCAGAGAGAGACAGAGCATGAGTGGGGGAGGGGCAGAAAGAGAGGGAGACAGAATCTGAAGCAGGCTCCAGGCTCTGAGCTGTCAGCACAGAGCCTGACACGGGGCTTGAACTCACGAGCTGTGAGATCATGAGCTGTGAGATCATGACCCGAGCCTAAGTCGGACACTTAACTGACTGAGCCACCCAGGTGCCCCAAGCTTTGGATTCTTGATTTCAGCTTCATCTTTCAAGCCCCACATAGGGCTCTATCTGCTTCAGATTTTCTCTCTCTTCCTCTTTCTCTGCCCCACCTCCCTCTCTCTTCAAAATAAATAAATAAACTTAAAAAAAAAAAAAAAAACTTTGCAAATATATATCTGACAACTGACTGACACCAGAATATATAAAGGACTTTTATAATCAATAATAAAAAGAAGAAGGGGAAGGGGAAGGGGAAGGGGAAGGGGAAGGAGGAGAAGGAGAAGGAGAAGAAGGAAAAAGATAAAGAAAATAAAAATGCGCCAAAGAAATGAACAGATTCTTCTTCAAAATATATATTCAAATTCAAATAAGCACAAGAGAAGATGTTCAATGTCACAATCAGCAAATTTTTGTCTTTAAAGGCCCAGGGAGCAAATATTTTTGGCTTTTCAGGTCATAAGTTATTGAAACTACTCAACTCTATTATTGTAGCACAAAACATCATAAACACACAATTGTCCCAATAAAACTTTATTTATAAAAACAAGTCATGCATCATATTTAGCCAGTAAGCCATACTTTGCCAATCTCTGCTCACCATCATCAGGCATCAGGAAGATACAAACTAAAACCACAATAAGATAAAACTAAATACTGACCAGAAAGGCTACAATATAAAGGGTTGAAAACAAAAAAAAAGAGCTATGGGAAAAGATCTGAAGCAACTGGAGCCCTCATATATTTTTGCAAAAAGTAAATTGCATAACCACTTTGGAAAAAGGCCTGACAATTTTCTATAAAACCAAACCTACACTAAAGCTATGACCAGCTCTTCCACTTCTAGGAAGTTACGAAGAATAATGAAAACATGTATCAACAAAAGATTCTTACAAGAATATCTGTTACAGCTCTATTCTTATAGCCAAAAAAGTAAATCCTATATTATTTCATTTATCAGAAGTTCTAGAACAGGCAAAGCTAATCTGTTCTAGAAAAAAAAAAATCAAAATAATGGTTTCTTCTGGGGATGTTGCAGACAGGAACTGACTGGGATGTGGAATTAGGGAACTTTTTAGGTTTGTGATAATATTTAATATCTATGATTGAAGACAGAGTGATTTAGGTGTGTACATGTTTGTAAAAATTCAGCAAATGTTCAGTTACAATCTGTGCACTTCATTACTATTTATTTTACACATTCCATTGTAGGTAAATTTGACTTTAAAAGGAAAAAAACATAAAAAATATTGAATTCTGATTAATGAGATACATGCTGAAGTAATTAGGAAGAAGTATACTGACATCTTCAGCCTACGTTGAAATGTAAGTGAATAGGGGCACCTGGGTGGCTCAGCTGGGTAAGGGGCCGACTTCAGCTCAGGTCATGATCTTGCAGTCTGTGAGTTCGAGCCCTGCATCGGGCTCTGTGCTGGCAGCTCAGAGCCTGGAGACTACTTCGGATTCTGTCTCCCTCTCTCTCTGCCCCTCCCCCGCTCATGCTCTGTCTCTCTCTGTCTCTCAAAAATAGTAAACATTAAAAAAAAAAAAAAAGAAAGAAATGCAAGTGAATAGGTAGGTGAATAAAATAACTATTGTAAGAAACTAAATGATAGGGGCACTAGGGTGGCTCAGTTGGTTGAGCATCTGACTTCAGCCAGGTCATGATGTCACCCTTTGTGAGTTCCAGCCCCACGTCGGTCTCTGTGCTGACAGCTCAGAGCCTGGAGCCTGCTTCAGATTCTGTGTCTCCCTCTCTCTGCCCCTCCTGACTCATGCTCTGTCTCTCTCTCTCTCTCTCTCAAAAAATGAAAAAAACATTAAAAAAATAATTTAGAAAAAACGTAAATGATAGAACCTAAGGGGTATGTGTATGGGTATTCACTGTAAGCATCCTTTGATGTTTCTCTATATTTGAATATTTTTATAATAAAATGTTGGAAAAACATATGAGAGAGTATCCCAAACAACTTTAAGGCAATATATATGGAAATTTAATTTAAGTGGGAAAAGTTTTAGAAAACACAAACTTCCATAACTTATAGAAGAAAACGCTTCCTAACTTGTTTTATGAGACCAGCCTAACACTAGTACCAAAGCCCGACAAGACTATCGCAAGAAAAGACTATTATAGGCAAATTTCTCTCTTGAATGTAGATACAGGAGTTCTAAGGTCAGGGACCTATTAAACAGTGCAGCCTTCTAGGCTCATGCTTACTGAATCATAATCTCTGATCATGGAGCCCAGTGAGAGATGCATTTTCAAATTTATTTATATAATTCAGATGCAGCTGCTTTAAAGACAACAATTTGTAAACACTTGTTTTTCAAGCTTTCTGGGTAACTGAGATAAGGGAAATAATTGGTAGGCCATTAATGTGCAATGATGCACACGTGTCCAATGATGGACACATGTTTAATTTGTTTTACAAATACAAATTAAAGACGCATTTGAAATATAATAACATTGGCTTGCTTTTTAGGAGGAGGGAATATAGAGGACATCATTGGGGTTTGTGTTCAATAAACTCTGACTGTCTCCAGTTTCTCTGAGAACATCCTGCTCCTATCTACAGAGAGTAGACCTGTAACATTTAATTTAATGTATTAAATGTAGACATTTTTCTACAGGAAATAGAACTTTCAGCTATTAACCAAGGTTTTCTCCCCTTGACACTTGACTACCCAATAAATCAGTTCACAACCCTTCATCTCTTCAATTACTTTGGAGAGGATTCGTACGGTTAGCAAGCATGCATAGAAAAAGAAAAAGTTGATCCTTGGAATTTCTAATTGGATTATCAAATATGTAGAATGGATGAAAACCAAATAGGTAAAAACCTTGAAAAACAGTTGCTTTACTGCAATCACTAGATATTTTGAGAGAGATAAGAGTGTTCTGTTTGTTTGCTGGAATTTCAAAATGCTAAGAGTCTAAAGGGCTCAAAAACATACCTTTTTACTCTAAGAACAGTATTGGGAAAAATGAACCATAGTCTACGAGTCATGTCCTTGTCAATGTGGGTTGCCATACAAAATACTATAGCCTGTATGGCTTAAACAACAGGCCTTTATTTCTTAGTTCTTTGAGCTAGAAAGTCCAAGATCAAGGTGTCAGCATGATCAGGGTCTGGTGAAAGCTTCATAGCTTGCAGGTGACCTATTTCTCGCTGTGACCTCACTTGACCTTTTCTCAGTGCATGCTCACAGAGAGTGAGAGAGAGAGCAATCTCTCTTCCTTTTCTTACCAGGCCATTAAACCTTCCATGTAGCCCCCACCCTCCTGACCTAGTATGTGACTAGTAAGGGACTAGAAGGGATCATCACTCCATCTCTGCTCATGATGAGTTATAGATTGATTTAGGGAATCCCAGAGAAACTGGTATCCATTCTCAGCTTCCTGGGGTCCAAATGCGGTCCAAATGGGGTTTTCCCTCTGAGAAACCCTGGGTGCCTGACAGGCAGAGTAGAAATGGGGATGGTAGACATTGGTACATCTGGGCTTAGGGCACTTGATAAACAGCTTAACCGCAAGAGACTTTCACAACCCTCGGATTATGGGAGAGCATTCAATACTGTTCTATACCACTGAGATAGATGGAAAAGTCCCTGAATAAAAGGCAGCAGTAGACTAGAGGGGACATAAAAAAAAAGGAGAAACCATGCCATTAACAAAATTTGCATAGACCACATGAGCCGGATTCTACAGTAAGAGCCCTCAGCAGTGGAAGCAAGGGAGGAAAGGGCAATGCCCTAAAAACAGATGAGAAATAGTTATTGGTAGCTATCAGCAGAGACCAGAACATGAGATCAAGAATCAAAGGCCCTCTCCTTCCAATACCCCTAATAGTCTCTAATGTCCCCACCTGAGGCCCTTTCCAACCTTAGGGAAAGGTCCTACGAAAGAGGAAAACAGGAAGATCTAAAGTCACAAGATTGAACATTATTATGTTAAATCAGGTCAAATTTTTACACTGAAAGTACACAAAACTTCAAAAATATCTGCCATGGGGCGCCTGGGTGGCTCAGTCGGTTAAGCGTCCGACTTCGGCTCAGGTCATGATCTCGCAGCTCGTGAGTTCGAGCCCCGCGTCGGGCTCTGTGCTGACAGCTCAGAGCCTGGAGCCTGTTTCAGATTCTGTGTCTCCCTCTCTCTCTCTGACCCTCCCCCATTCATCCTCTGTCTCTCTCTGTCTCAAAAGTAAATAAACGTTTAAAAAAAAAATTAAAAAAAAATAAAAATAAAAATATCTGCTTCAAGACATTCACCTCTACAGATGTGGTTTGTGTGCTTTTGCTTCTGCATATATGTTGGTAGCATTTCTCCTGAACTCCCTGAAATTGTCCAACTACGCCTTGCTTATATCACTAACACCTAACACATTGACTAATACATAATGGGTGGCCAGTCAATGCTTCCGAGTAAACTAATAAACTGATAGGTGAATGAATGAGTGAGTTAATAAGTTAATGTGGGGAAAATGATGATTAACATGTCCTTCCTAGGATTATCTCCTTCTGTGAATCTTCTCCGACTTACAGGAACGGATAAAGCATCATTTTTTTTTTTTTTTCTCTAAGAAAGATTTTGGGACCATTTTTGCCATTTAAAAAAATTGTATATGTTTACTTATTTACAAGACAGAGAGAGACAGAGAGAGCAAGTGGGAGAGGGGCAGAGAGAGAGGGAGAGAGAGAATCCCAAGTTTAAGGATACGTGTCTACTGTTTCATGGAGGCAGGATGCCGCAAATTTTACAGGTTCTGGTTCCTGCTGCTTTGGTGGGGAATGTTCCCAGAGAAGAAAAATGCATTAAAGAAAGCAAAAGAGAGAAATACAGGTGGCCTTCAGCTGTGTTGTTGGCCTCAAACCAATTTTTTTGCTTCCTCTTGCACTAATGACTGTAATGCTTGTACAACATTAATAAGTCCTAGTGGGTGACTACTATGAAAATGCAAGCTATTATTATTGGTAACAACCTGGTATCATTATCTTATTTTTCAGCATTCATTAAAGTAACCCCCCAAAAACTGATATTTGGAAAACAACTTTCCATACATCTTAAGTGCGTTAAGTTCGAGAAATTTATATAGTTCAATGCGCAAGTTTTCCTTTTCTCAGCAATTCATCTTTATTCTCTAAATTCGAAATTGGACACAATAGCAAATGCATGGTAATGTACTTGATAAGATTTTCAAAATAATATTTTTGCGGAATCAGTGATCAAAATAGATACCAATTTAGATATAAAAAAGAAATAAAATTTAAACGGTCTACATTTATATTTTAGGAAATTTCTACATTTACTATATTTATGTTTAGATTTTTACATTTTACACTTAGTATTTTTTACCCCAGAAGAAATAATGTGATCTTTCATATATTTCCCCCAAATCATCAAACACTATATCTGCTCAACATGGTTGCATCGGTTTTGTTAATGCTTATCAATGTAACACTCCCCTTCCTGGTTTTCATTATTTCCATCTATTTTCCATTGCATTCACCTACTAAGACAAAAAAAAACCCAAAAAACAAAACAAAAAAAAAAACCTAGGAACTATCTTTGAAACAGTAAGTTTGAATTCCTTCTCAAGCACAAATAACACACAAAAAAATCAGTGTTTTTAGGATTGGTAAATAGACTTCAATTAAGCATTGTCTTATTAATTCAGGTTTATTTTATGATTATTACCCATGTTTTAGTCAGTGGCTAGTGATTCCTTTCACTTAAGTAAACCTGAAATTTAACTTCAAATGGTCTGAAAAAAAAAATAGATCTGGCTTTCACAGATTAATTTTTGTAGTAAGAGCTACTTTACTTTTAATAATTTGTATAGTTAATTTTGTAATGATGAATTTGGTGTAAACAAATTCTAGCTATTTTTCAGTGTGTGTTTAATGCATTCACTTTTCTTATAAATGAAGATAGCAAGCAGTATTGTAACAAATATATATAATTAAGACTCCCACAGTTTTAAGGCTTATTGGCTGTTGGGTTTTCCAAGAATTACTTATTACCAAAGCCATTCTTAACAGTATGCAAACATAATTTACTTTCTTCTTATTTTTTAATGATTATGTTAGGGTGTTCACTAATAACCCTCCTTTCCGGGCCTGAAGCAAACATAAAGGGTTGATGGTAAAAAAGAAAAAAAAAAAAGAATTATTTCCCTTCATGCACATTTTTGTGATGGCGGACAGCTAGGTGCTAGGTGAGGTTGTTAGGGACAGTCAATATTGCTGTTCCGTTTCACTGATAGCTCCCAAAGCATCCCCACAAATCACAAAAGAGAGTATGAAATAATTCTCTGAGGGAATTAAAAATCTGTTCTAGACAAAAAATAAGGCTATTGATCTCTTCATAAACTCCATTGATTCCTTTAAATTTTTCTTCTGAATTTAACTGAAATAGTCCCCCTTATTTTTAAAATATCCCTGAATCCAAGAATACTCGTCAATTTACATCTTAGTCCATGTTCCTTAGCATTTTCCTTCTTTAGCCTTGAACAGCTGGTAATTTTGACCTCAGCTCTACTCCATTACTGATATTTAACCAGTAGCTGTGCCTGAACTCAGCCAAAAAGTACTTTTGTATTGTTTCTTTTTTCCTCTGTGATAGGCTTCCTTTTAATGTTATATGTAATGTTATTTCAAGTGAACTTTTTTTATTATAGTTTTTTCTTCCTTTAATTTCACAATAAGATTCCTTATTTTATCTATGACATCACAGTCCTTAAGTATAGATTTTGTTGTTTTGATTTCCTTTGGAAAATAGAGTATGACATTGACAATGAAAAAATAACCTCTTCAGCAATTCTTGATTTCATTAAATAAAACATATACTTTATAACCTTAAGACAAATAAAACTTAATTTTCCAACAAAATCCACATTATCGTATTCTAAACAGCAATTATTTCCATCTTTTCTTTTTTCACATTTTTATTCTCATTATTTTCTAATTATATTTTGTAACACCAAACAAAATCTATACTTGTTGCCCAGATTCTTCTTGAGTGTCTCCAAAACCTACCTTAAACACATTAAATGAATATATTTATTATAATAAACTTATGAAAAGTTAAGTAACCAGTTTATGGTAAACAAACTAACTCAAGAGATTTTCACTCAATAAATTATGCAGGACCTTTTCTGCATCCTAATTTTAAATTAAAAACAGTTAAAGAAAATATCTTACCCCAAAAGTTTTCTGGCCATGGACTCCCTAAACTTGTTGTGTTATTAGCCATAGTATCCACAAGAAATAGAAGAGACAGAAAAAAAAAAAAGAAAAGCCAGTATGTTCGAAAGAAGCACTTTGATTCTATGTCTTTGTGGTTCAGCAAGAGAAAAATAATTTTCACACAACCCCTCATATACTTGGGTTTGCATAAAAGGAAACAAGTGTATCATGTTTCCTGCTTTTATACTCAAATTAGCAACTGTTTTTCTTATCTCGGAACTCCACATGGTTCCTGAGACACGAAACAATTTCCTTCTCGTCATTTCCTCAGCTAAATTACCAAGTTTCTTCCTCTCTGGCTGCTTTTGGGCTGAGAGGCTCCATTTCTTCTTTCTCCAGCTCCTACCGACATATATAGGAAGATTCCAAAATCTAAGCTGTAGCACTTTGGGTTAAATTTCTATAGGATAGAGAAAGAGACTACTTTCCAACATTTCACAATTAGATTTATTCAGCAAATTGGGGGAGGGGGGTTCTCCACCCCACCCTTTGGAAATTCATACTCCATTCAAGTACAATTAATTTTATAAATCTCATTTATTAAAATTCATAACCTCTTTCTCCATTTGGCATATTAATTTTGAAAAGTTATCTGCTTCCTAAATAGCTCCCTAATAGCTACCTAAAATGTAGCTTCCTACATTACTACATTCCTTCCTACATTCCTTCCTACATTCCTACATGTACTTCCTAAATAGCTTCCCTAATAGCTACCTAAAATGTAACTTACATTTAATTTGTATTACTCTTGAATTGGTACTTAAGTATGAATAGGATGATTTCCACACAGGAGGAGACTGTTTAAAACCAAACAAGAGAAACATACATGCAAACACGGAATTACAGCAGAAAGATAAGCGCTATAACGAAGAGTACAATGATCACAGTAGTTGTTTTCATGGAGATGTCTAAGAACTCCGTGGGAAAGTATGAACATAATTTTACCAAGAGGAGAGAGTAAGAAGGCAGAAAGGACGATATAAACAGAGAAGAATCATCACAATTCACACAGGGGATATCGTGGGTGTGACTATAGGAAAGAGTTATATGAAACTTTTCAGGAGATGTAGGTAAGTTAAAATTTTAAGAGTCTTTATTAGTTTTAGCTTTATTCGCTTATTATTATTTTAACTATCATTATTATTTTTGAGAGAGAGAGAGGGCGCAAGTGAGCGAGGGGGCAGAGAGAGGAGAAGCAGGGCTCCTGTTCACCCAATGTGGGGCTCCAGCTCATGAACCATGGGAGCCTACGCCCTATACTTAATGACTGAGCCACCCAAGCACCCTTAGCTTTATTAGTTTAGACTAGTTCCGCTAGCACTGGGGAACCTTTGGAAGTAAAAGTCAAAGTGCCAGAATGCACTTAACTGCCCTAAACCCCGTTCAGACCTGGTTTCCTCAATCTTTGATTAAATCAGCCATTAACTCTTGCATTCACCCTAATTGTCATTAGACTGTGATTCTTAATGGAGCAGTACTCATCTTTCCAAGGTTTGTCATAGATTTCTGAATAGTTCTAGGAACATATGGGGAAAAAATAACACTAAGTTTACCCCATATTAATTTTTGTTGCTTCTGCTCATTTTCTTAATTTTGATAGATTTACATTAAGTATAAGTTTACTGGAAGTTAGAATATAGACACTCTAAAGGAGAATAATAGAATGTCATAGAAAATTTAGAGATTTCACTGAGCAAATGTGAAGACTCATCTCTATAGTATTCTTGCTATGGTTTATTCCCATATAAGTTATTATTATTGAGTAAATAAAATATCCATTTTTGCTGAAGAAAAGAGAAAGGACTCACATTTTAATAGTTACCTTTACTTTTCGATATTTTTTGGCAAAATTTAAAAATAGAAAATTAAAAGACCATCTGATGTTGGAAAATCTATAATACAGTGAAAGTACACTGAAATACTTCTAAATTCTTATAAAAACCGAGTGGGATTTTTCCATTATTATATGTATTTTTAAATACACATTTTGTGTTAATATGGCCTGTCTGACTCAATAAATATTAATTTCAAAAATGGATAAATTTTTTTAAATTTTTTTTAAAAAAATGGATACATTTTTATAAAGAGTCACATGGAGCACATTTGCCCTAAAACAACAAACCCAGTGAGTGGAACAGATGAGTTGGGGTTTGTTGAAACTGCCTTCTGTGTAAGACGCGGAGCTCGCTCCATTTCGGGGCAGGGATGTAGTCTGAGACTTCCTTTCATTGTTTCATGTTTAATCACCTAGATTTTTTCCTCCTAAGTTTTCACTTTTGCAGATGGTCAGAACCCGGTCAAAACTCTGAAGAAAACTTGATTTCTAACAGTTTATGACCTAAGCGTATATATATATATTTTTTCTGTTAACAGCTTATTGGTAGCATGAGTTCTTATCTGTGCATGTAATTTGCTTGGTAAGGATTTGTACTTTTCCTTGGCAGAGTTCCATATAACTGAGTATCTATGTCTGTGGGATTTTTGAGTCCCGTGGCTTGTAATGCCAAAACAGGCAGTTGATTTTTGTCTTTACAACAGTGTTAGGTCTGCTTTTCTACTGTTCATCATTTCACAAGTTGGGTCTTTAGATCTATCTGCATTCTCCAGGAGTCATAGAATACACTGGAAGTTTGTTCTTCGGTAAGCTAGGCATGGGACTTACTTCCCCCATTCAGGTCTGCTCAGGTCACTTCCTTACCAGGCATTCATTAGCCACCTTGCTTCTTTTGCTTCAAACGTCCCCACTCTAACCACTGTCTCCTGCATCCTCATTTCCTTCAGAACACTTATCACTCCCTGATTCTCTGCTATACATTCTTTTGCTTTTTTTTTTTTTTTGGTCTCTTCCAGCAGAAGTTGAGTTCCATGGGAACAGGAACTTTATTGATTTGCTCATCTCTGTTTCTCCTGTGGCTAATAGAGTGTTCTTAATAAGAGTTATTGATGTTACTAAATAACACAACAAGCTCTTAATAATAGGCTCTTAATAAATATTTATCCAATAAAGGAAAGGATTCCAAGGAATCTGAAGATGAAAGTATTTTAGACATTCCAAGTCAGGTTAATAAAAAATGTCATTTGCACTTAAAAGCAAAAGTTAACAACCTCTATTAATAGGCATTTCAATATTTTAAAAATTTGACATGCAACTTGATACAGAATCAAATGACACAAAGGACATTGTCACACTTAAGAGAAGATATTGTATTTGACTTTAAACTTTCATTTTTAGCTTCATCTTTTAAAATTATGCTGTGTTTTGTCTTCCCTGTATTAAATTGATCCAAACAATTTTGTTAAATGGAGAAAAGTGTCAGAACATACAAGAACTACCCACAAAAAATGAATATTTAAATCTAGTTGAAAAACATATCCAGTTTTTAAAAAGTCACTTGGAGGGTAAGTTAAAACGTAAACATGCTATTTTAACATATCTATGCCTTTTTTATTTCTTGTTTACATGGAATAAAGTTGGTCTTCTTTCTCCTTTCTCCTTAAACTCATTTCCTCTTGGAGGGTGATGACAAAACAGAGAAAGACAAAGTAGTAGAGGTCAGGTCAGCTGTGTGAACATCTCACTGCTGGGGCTTAGGGTTTTACAAACTGCAGGGTAAATAAAGATGATTTTCTGGGACTGGGGGAGGGGGGTATTTTTTTCTAAGTAGTTATGTCTTCCTGAATGTCTGAGTGATGCTACGGTTGGTGATAATGGGAGAGAGGTGGGGAGCTGACAGACATGAACAGTGAGAAGCTGGAGCCCCAGGGTGGGAGCCTGGAGTTGATGTCCAGGTTAGGATGCTGTCAGCCCCTTGCTGATCAATACAATACAAACCAGAGAAGAAAAAGGAATTGTCCTGTAAGAGATTTGCTCGCCTTGCCTCCACTCAGGGAAATGGGAGGAGGAAACTAGGCACCTCTGAGAATTCCTCATGAAAATCCTGTGCCGAGGATCAGAAAACATCACACTGGAAATTTACATTATTTAGGTGTATTAGCAATAACCTACATGCTTAGAGAAACAAACTTGCTAAAGGAACAGGCTTTAAACCAAGAATGCCCAGAGATAGTTGTAAGAAACAAGGGCTTACAAAACATAAGGAGACAAACATCAAAAAGCCCATCTCCACAAAGATGCCCACACCCTGGTCCCTGATGGAATGTTACATCATGTGGCAATGTAAGTAAGGGAGATTATCTTGGATTAATTGAGTGGGCCCGATGCAGTCACATAAGATCTTAAAACCAACTTGTTCTGCCCGGAGTCGGAGAAATGTGGTGGAAGAGACACAACATGAGAGATGCAACCAAGACTAAGTCAGAGAGACCCCAGTTTGAGCAAGATTAACATGCCTTTGTTGCCTCTGAGATGTGGGGACCATGTCCGAGGACCAGTGGAGGCTTCTAGAAGCCAAGGGTAGCCCTTGGCCAGCTGAAAGCCAGCAAGGAAATGGGGAACTCAGTCCTATGCAACTGCAAGGAACTGAATTTAGCAGCCAATGACCTGTATGAGCTCAGAGAGGTTCTCCCCCAGAGCCTCAAACAAGGGAAGTAGCCCTGCTAAGGTTTTGGTTTCAGTTGGATGAGGTCTGGGACAGAGAAATTAGCTCAACCACACGGTGGCTGGACTTCCAGCCCACGGAAGTAGATTCTTTCCAAAGGAATGAACTCCTCTGAAAGGTGACCTGTAATGGTAACAGTGGAAACCAGGAGAAATAATATCTTCAATGTGCTGAGATAAAAAAATCACCTGTCTACTTAGGCATCTGAGTATTAATGAACCTATCCTTTGTTCATTTATGTTTTTAAGTTTAATTATTTATTTTGAGAGGGAGAGCACGTGCACCAGAGAGTGTGTGCATAGGGGAAGGGCAGATAGAGAATTCCAAGCAGGCTCCACATTCTCAGTATGAACTCATGAACCATGAGACCATGACCTGAGCCGAGATCAGGAGTCAGACACTTAACTGACTGAGCCACCCAGGTGCCCCATTTAATGAGTCTATGTTTTAAAGATAAAAGTGAAATATGCTTTTAGGAAAATAAAAATTGAACGATTTTGTTATCCTAAATTAATTACCATAGAATTTTGTTCAGAAAGAAGGAAAATTATTCTTGATAGAAAATTTGATGAAACCCCCAAACCCTGATAAATATGCAAATAAATCCAAATGTTTATGAGAATTATAATAATAAATTCTAAATTGTTAGAGTAAAAAAAAAAATCAAAACAAGACTAAAAGCCTATAGGAGAATACAGATTATAAGTAAAAGGTTCAAAAGAGCAAAAGCATTCAAGTGTCTTAATTCTTCACTGATAGGATAAAGATATTGATGATGAATTATAGTCTGAAGAAAATAATGGAACTTCCTTAACCTGAAATATAGTATGCATTAAAAGCATTCAGCAGATATTGGGGCGCCTGGGTGGCTCAGTCGGTAAAGCGTCCAACTTCAGCACAGGTCAAGATCTCCCAGTCCGTGGGTTCGAGCCCCACGTCGGGCTCTGGGCTGATGGTTCAGAGCCTGGAGCCTGCTTCTGATTCTGTGTCTCCCTCTCTCTCTGCCCCTCCCCCGTTCATGCTCTGTCTCTCTCTGTCTCAAAAATAAACATTAAAAAAAATTTTTAAAGCATTCAGCAGATATCATAATCGTCAAAGAAATATTAAATATTCCCTTTGTAATTTTTTGTAAATATTTCCTCTAGAAACAAGACAAATTTGACCACCATGACTATTTCTAGTCAACATCAGACTGAACAATCTTGGTAGTACAATAATAAAAATAAATAAGTATACAATATAAAAGGATTAGAAAGATAAAAATAAAAGGATAATTTGTTGTAGATTATATGATTGTCTACATTACCACAAAATAAAATGTATAAAAGAAAGAAGTCATTATTAGCAACAAAATAAACAAACAAGAAAAATACAACAAAAATGTGCAAGATTTATATGGAAAATGATTATATTTTATTGAAGGACATGAAAGAAAACTTGTTTTTTAATATTTTTTTGTTTTGAGACAGAGGGAGAGAGCAAGCGAGCATGAACGGTGGAGGGGCAGAGAGAGAGAATTCTAAGCAGGCTCTGGCTCTGTGCTGTCAGTCCAGAGCCCGATGCAGGGCTTGATCCCATGAACCATGAGATCATGACCTGAGCCGAAATCAAGAGTCAGTTGGTCAACTGACTGAGCCACCAGGCGCCCCCATGAAAGAACACTTTGTATAATATGTTCATAGATGGGAACATTCAGCACTGAAAAGATATCAGTTCTCCTCAACCTACAAATTTCTTTTAATTCCTAAAAAAAAAAAAAAAAAAAAAAATTACCATCTTAATTCAAGAAATTTGGCAAGTTGATTCTAAAATATATACAGAGGATCAAAGGGTCCAAAATGGCCAAGGCACTTAAGAAAGAAAGCTAGGTTAGGGGACTTATAGATATCATGACTTATTATACTGCTATGGTATTCAGTACAGTGTGGTTTTGATTCAGGGGTAGAGGAGCAGATCAGAGATGCAGAACAGAGAATCCAGAAATGGATCCAGGATAAATGGAACCTTGATACACACCAGACCAACAAGTGGTAGAACCTAAATCTGTGTAGAAAGATGATCTGTTCAAAAAACCACATGGTTGTACAACTGAGCATCCAAGGCGGGGGGTGAGGGGGGTGGGGGTGGGGGGGAAATGGATTCGTAATTTGTGCCATACAAAAATAAGAGTTCCAGATAGGTACCTTTAGAAATCAAAATAAGGAAGAAGCTGATAACGAAAACACACCAAAAACACAGACCTAAAAGAAAAGATTGAATAAGCTGACGATATTAGAATGAAGAACTGGTGTCCCTCAAGGAACTTCAGAAAGAAAAGTATAATACAAGCCACAAACTGGTATAGAAATTTAATTGACTTTGTATATTGATTTTACATCCAGCAAACTTTTGTCAGGCTTTTATTATTTCTAATAACTAGTCAATAGATTCTTCGGAATTTTGCATATAGACAATTACTCCATCTGCAAATAACTACAGTTTTATTTTGATGTTTCCAAAGACACTGTAGTATATAATGAAATGTCATATGTCAGGCACAAGACGTGATAACTCACCCTTTATTTTGGAAGCCATAGGTGACTGTGTGGGAGAATTGAGGCAATTCCTACCATAATAATTCCTACCCACTACGGCATTACATACAGGTTGCATCCTCAGAGGTCCTTGACTGTGCTTTACTTGATAGACTTTGGGCCTAAAACTAAGTCAAGTCTGGAAACTAGAGGAGGGATCATGATTTTTCAGTGACAGATATCAACCAAGAGCTTTTACTATTAAACTATAAGAAGCAATGAGAGCAGTAATTTTATAGAATGAAACACCAAACTACCAAAAATCAGCAGTTTCCTTATATGTCATAAATAACCAATGAAAATGTAGTAGAATGCAGTCATCTTCATTGAAAAAAAAACCTATGAAAGAACACACTAGGATATAATAAGAAGCATTGTACAATAGCTATCTTAAAGAAATTAAAAAACTGAGTTTGTTCATTGAAGAAAAAATAAACACTGGAAATAAACATCATGCTCTTGGAATAGGAAGACCGTATAATATAAAGATATCAGTTATTTCTAATATTCTATGCAATACCGAAGATTGATGTACAATATCTATTTTGAAATATCTTATTAATAAGATTTATTTTATTGGATTTGATTAGCTGGTCCTAAAATTTTCGTGGAAGTGTAAATGTGCAAGAGGTATAAATGAATATATATTTAGACAAATAAGGACTCATTTCATAGATATATATCCATAGTTCACTGCAGCATAGGTCATGATCACAAAATGCAATATTTTTGTGGAAAAACTTTGAATTAGCAAAAAAGTTGGTAACAGCCTAAAAGTCCTTAATAAGATCAATTAAACATTTTCATGCTATGGAATACTATGCATTTACTTACCAAATTTAGATAAATGTATGTGAAATGAAATAAAACAATCTCTAAGAGATATAATTAGAGAAAAAAATCAAGCTGCAAAACAAGGGTAGTAATATTTCATTTTGGTTAACAAAACAGGGCTAGATATAAATACGTATAATATATACGTAATTTACCTGAAATGCATAGAAGAAAGAATCACATGTTGGCAATGGTTAAGCTTTGGAGAGAAATGGATACAGAGCAGGACATAAAGAGGACTTTTACTTTGCTCTATATTTAACATTTTTACAAATAGATTTTAATGTGCGGATTGCATAATTATCTTCAAAGGGAAACTGTGATATACTAGTTAAGAAGGTTTAATTGCTTGTTGTCTCTCCGATAAATATTCTCTTCTTACCTCAGAAAAAGAATTTTTAACTCTCACCTAGTGACCCCGCTAAATCCTACTAACCAGGGGTGTGCAAGCAATTAAGGGCTGACCAATTAGATGCGAACGGAAGTGAAAAGGGCCGCTTCCGGCCCCTGCCTTAGAGTCAAGTATAAATGTCATCTCTCTCTCTCTCTCTCTCTCTCTCTCTCTCTCTCCATTTTCCTTTCTTCTTGCTGGAAAGCAGATGATGTGCAAGTTGCTGGAGCAGCCACCTTGGATCAGGAGATGAAAACCACAATCAAGAATGGTAGAACCAGGGGCCGAGCCTCCAATTCAGCTCAGTTCATGATCTTGGGGTTTGTGAGTTCGGGCCCCACATGGGGCATGCTGCTGTCAGCTCCCAGCCCACTTTGGACCCTCTGTCTCCCTCTCCCTCTGCCCCTCTCCTGCTTGTGCTATCAAAAAAATAAATAAGTAAACTTTTTAAAAATACTAAAACCAAAAAAAGCTTGCCGTTTGTGACATGGATGCATCTTGAGGGCCTTATGCTAACTGAAATAAGTCAAACAGAGGAAGACAAATTCTGCATGATCTCACTTATATGTGGAAAGAAAGAAAGAAAGAAAGAAAGAAAGAAAGAAAGAAAGCTCTAGATACAGAGAACAGATTGGTGGTTAAAGTCATGGGGATATAATATACAGTATGGTGACTATAGCTAGTAATACCATATTGCTTATTTGAAAGTTGCTAAGAAAGATTTTAAAAGTTCGCATCACACACACACGAATTTGTAACTATGCATGGTGACAGATGTTAGCTAGACTTATTGTGGTGATCATTCTGCAATATGTACAAATACTGAATCATTATTTTGTACACTTGACACTAATATGAAGTTATGTGTCAATTATATCTCAATTAAAAAAAAAAAGAATGGTAGAGTCCCCAAAAAGGACCCGAGTCCCTGATAATTGTAGCTACCATAAATTGCCTACTAGCATTTTTCCTTTGCAACGTATTCAAATCTATTTATGCCTGTCACATTCAGAACCAACCCAAATGTGCCTGAACAATTCAGTACTTTGGAGAAGACGGTGACGTTTTGCTGATTTTATGTCACTCATGAGAATAATTCCCTTTGGTTGATACAACTATAGTTTAGAGTAAGGGTCCTAAAACTTTAACATTTTAATAAGAAAATTAATTTAGCATGGCATGGCTTGTTATTATTGCAATAATCCAGGATCCTAAAATGATCAGTGTTAATTCTTGAGTATCTATCGCCCTGTCCCCGAACCTCTCGCCCACCAAATCGTTCATTCAAAAACCCATTCTAAAATCTATTAGGGTTTTTGGCAAATATTTATCATAAATTTTAGGAACCAATTTTGTTCCTTTTAAAATTAAAAGCCTTTCCTATTCTCCATGATTTTCTAAACCCACATTTGATAAATTAATATTCAAACTCCCATTACACTAGAATCCAAATTGCCCAAACCTGGAGATTTTACTTATTTAAAAGTATATGTTAATTTACAATCTTTTTAGTGACCAATGACTTCAATTCTTTCTTTGCAATTCTTGGTTCCTTCTTTCAATCTAAATATTGTCATCCCTAACTGAAAAGAAAGAAGTAATGTCATTTTCATTTTGATCTTTGGGCTCTAATCATAATTTTAAAAACCATGTATATGGCTGATGGTAATACATTTGCAAATTTCATTTTGTGCTTTTTACATTCCTACAAATATATATTATGTTCCTATATAATCTTTTTTGTCTTGCACATTTCTCTTAAAATACATATTTCAGAGCCACTTGTACTACAAATGATTTTTCCTACCACTTTTTTCACATATTGCCTTTTTCTTGACTCAACTGCAGCTCTATAAAACCATTTCTCATCTATTTCTGAATTCCACTGCAATTTTAGTCAAGTGTAAAATTCTATAATTTATTATTTTCTAAATGCCTCCTGATATTTAGTTTTTTCCCTTTGATCATGATGCATGGTATTTACGTCCCTCATATTTTAAAATCTTATACCATCTCTGTGGACAAAACATAGGTACTTAATAACTATTATATTTACCTAGAATACTCAATGACCGATATATGACTTATTAATTAACTATTTATTCATTAGATGTCAGTTAACCTAGTAAAATCAATATTTGTATTTTACTATTATGCATTATCATAGACATAACAATATATTTCATGCATATTTAATAATGCATGATAAATGTTGATGATTTTTATGTGTATTGATTATTTCCTTATTGACTATTTGAAGGCTTCTGAGCGAGATATTAAAGCAAACTGTGAAAATGTCTTGAATTGATAATAAACTCATCAAATATAATTTTATTTCATAATTTACTATATATGCTCATACTTCCATAAATGGAATCTATCAGCTAAGAATTGCTAATTTTTTTAAATTTTTTTATCTAAAAAAATTTCTTTTAATGTTTATTTTTGAAAGAGAGAGCATGAGTAGGGAGGAGCAGAGAGAGAGGGAGAACAGAATTCAAAGCAGGCTCCAGGCTCTGAGCTGTCAGCACAAAGCCCGATGTGGGACTCAAGCTCAGGGACCCCGAGATCATGACGTGAACCGATGTCAGACATTAAGCTGACTGAGCCATCCAGGCACCCTGAAGAATTGCTTATCTGACTTGTTTATATGACCTGTTTCTCTAGGTAATTGCACACTTGTCACAGGGTAAGAACCAATAAAATAATGGGTTGGCCTGATCATTCTAGGAATGTCCTTGTATTTTATTGCTTTTTGAGGGGGGAGGGGAAGGGATGGAGTCCTTAGGTACAGAGGATTGTGTTGGCCATACTCTTCCATTTCAACACTGTTTCATCATCTGTCTGTGCCTCCTAACTTTTGTGTTTATTTGCACTTCTGTTATTTGTTATTTATTTTATTTATTTACTCCTGTCATATTCCTTCACCACTCTCCTATTTCCCTCCCCCTGATGACAACTGTTCCAGTGGGTTACCCAGCCATCATTTATTTAGACGTATCCTGGTAAAACACACAGTATTTAAATACATATATTTTTAACAAAAAGGGTTGTGCTGTAGACCTCATTCTATTTCTTTTGTTTTCGTATATAACACATTTTTTAAGTCCTATCCATTTTGCTGTGTGAACATCTGGTCTGTTGTCAGCAGTATATGCATTATAGTGCTCTGTGGGGAGTTACCCCTTTTTACTTATTCATAAGAAACACATTTTAAAGGTCTCTCTCATAGACACACACTAGGTCACATTTACAGTCATTTGTTTTTTGATTAGTATTATTATTATTATTGCTTTAATTAATTAATTAATTAATTATTTTGAAAGAGACAGAGACAACATGAGAGGGGGAGGGGCAGAGAGAGAGAGAGAGAGAGAGAGAGAGAGAGAATCCCAAGCAGGCTCCTCGCTGTCAATGCAGAACCCGATGCAGGGCTTGAACCCACGAACCTCCAGATTATGACTTGAGCTGAAACAAAAAGTTGGACACTTACAACTGACTGAGCCACCCAGGTGCCCCTAATTACTTACTATTTTGAATTGAATTTTATTAAGTCCAAGTTCCTAGAACCTAAATGTGTTTCTGTTATTTTCTTAATTGGGTTGCACTCATAGTTGTTTATTTCCTCATGTATATGTTAATTTTGTGTGTGTGAGTTTATATTTGGCAGAAGATAATATATGGGAATCTTGAGAGGTAGGATTAAGGGTGCTTTCTTCTAGAACATATTTGGGATTTTTTTGTTTGTTTTGGGAGTTTTGTTTGTTTGTTTTGCTGGTCAGTGGGGACACTTTCAGCCTGGGACCACTAGAATTATTATAGTGTGAGGTTTCCCTTGAGGTACTATACATTTCAATCCCATACATACATGAGGGCAGTCAGTGATTACAAATGCTCCGAAGAAACAATTATGTCTCTTGAAATGTGAGAGCTTTGGCAAGGCAGACATTTTTTCCTCTTAACTCTCTTTGCCCAAGGGCAGATTTCTTTTATATCTAATGCTTTCACTAAAATGTAATCCTTTTAAGAGTTGTAGTTTTAAGCAAAGGTTTCAGGCTTATCTCCTCCTGCAAAGTGGGCCCTAGCCTAGTTTTCTTTTCTCTCTCCTCAGATTCCAAATCCCAAACTGGGAATTCCTGGTTTCAGCATCCGTTCCCAGACAACCCTAACTTTAGAGTTTTGCCTCCTTCTCCAGTCACAATTCCATGATGTTTGTCAAGTTTGTGGTTGCTGCTTGTTTTTGTTTTTGCCTTTGGACATGGCTCTTACTTTCCAGAGAGCTCGGAGACTCATTTAAAAATATTGATTTTATTTTTTTCCTAAGAGAAATGTCTATCGATTTGGAGAAGTAAGGGAGTGCAAACAGTGTGTGTGAGGAGAGATGAACATAATTTCACTTCAAAAAACTTCTTTGTAGAGTGGAAAACAGATTGAGGGGGGAAGCTGAGAAAAATAGGTAAATTAAGAGGCTATCTTACCAATCTAGGAAGAGTATTATGGTAGCTTATTCTAAAGTACTGGAAATAGGGCTGTAAAAAGCACTAAATTCAAAAGCTGTTGGGAGATAAAAATGGAAAATTGGGTGGGGTTAAACAGGTTTCCTGGCACATGTAAGTGACAGGGAAACAGGAGTGAAGGTAGATTAGTGGGAAGGATCAGGGTTTAATTCTGGGTAAATTGACTTTGAGATGTCTCTGAGATATTCAAGTAGAGATTTCAGTTAGGCAACTGGGTACAGGGCCTGGGTTTCTGAAGAGAAGTTGGTGGTGGACATAATCACGTATGAGCCTTTTTCGTTTCGTGTTTCCGTTGGTCATTGAAGGGATGGATGTTGATGAGTTCATCTTTTGAAGCATACAGAGGGAAAAAAGATGAGATTAGGATCAAAATTTAAGAAGCTTTAGTATTTAACATCTAGGTAAATGAAGATGAGACTAAAAGAGCGGATAAAATTGGTGGCAAAAGAGAGAAAACCAGAAGGGTATACTGTTCTGAAAGCTAAGAAGAAAGTGTATTTTCAAAAGAAAGGGATCTCAGTATAGTAAGGGTGTTATTTCTGTCTAAATTGAGGTGTAAGTTTACCAAAGGTTTTTGGGAAACAACCTTTCGTTTGCTTGAGAGGGAGAGAGGGAGAGAGAGAAACAGAGCATGTGCATGCAAGCAGAGAAGAGGGCAGAGGAAGAGAGAGAATCTCAAGTAGCCTCCAAGCTCAGTATAGAGCCTGACATGGGGCTCATCCCACGACCCTGGGATCATGACCTGAGCCAAAACCAGGAGTCAGATGCCCAACCTGATGAGGTTCTTGAGCAAATACCTAAGAAAGAATTCTTGAGACATGTTTGGTGCAAAAAGGTGATTTTATTAAAGCACAGGGACAGAACCCGTGGACAGAAAGAGCTGAACTGGGGTTGTGAGGAGTGACTGATTATATATTTTTAAGTTTATGGAGGGAGGAGGATAGAGATAAAGTAAGTTTCTAAGGAATTTGGAAGCAAGGCTTTCAGGACCTTGAAGGACTAGCTGCTGCTAAGATAAGGTTACTTTAATCTTTAATAAAACAAAACATTAAGGCAGTAAGGCAGCCATGAGTTCCTTGAGGAAGGTCATGTTCTGCATGTTTTAAATGTCTATCAGTGGACTACAGGCTGTAAGGAGATTTAATTTCAGCTACATTTTTCTTGCCTTTGTTTCCTTCATCAAACTGTGCCACCGAGGCACCCATGAGCCTACGTTTGTGACAAAATTGCAAAGAAATAAGCACACACACACACACACACACTCACCTGAATGCATGTAAAACTGGAGAAATCTACATAAGATCAATGGATGTATCAACGTCAGTATCCTGGTTGTGATGCTGTATTATAGTTTTGCCAGATGTTCCACTGGGAAATACCAGATAAAGTGTACAGGAGATTCGTCTAAGGGAATGAATAGGAAAGAAGACACAGAAGGAGGTCTCTAGGAATGGAGTCTCTCTGCCTCGACAAACTTCAGAGACTATTGGAACCTGAAAACGCCTAGTTTGCATAAACATACAAGAGAAGTGGGAATAACAACACGGAGAGATTAATGATAAGTACGTATTTGTGCAGCACACTGCCCACTTTGCCCCGTAAGGGTTAAATTGTAGTGTAGGGCTAACCTGTAGCCTTAAGAAATATCAGCTAGGTTTTAACACTGTAGATTAAGAGATAACAGCCTTGTCCTACCAATCAAGGGAACAAAAGTTCAAGGAAAATCAACTGGATTAGTGTTTGATTGGATTGGGGCAAGGGCATGTCTGAACTGTTTCCACCCCCATCTGGGAACTATTTCTTTGTTCTGTTCCCAGGTGATGTGGTCGGCTCTAAAAACTCTGTACCCCGGCTGTTCGAGACCGCACTCTGGTCAAGAGTGTTGGTCGTGATCGGTTGGCCTTGCCTCTCGTTGCAATAAACTTTGCTGTGACTGTCACTGGTGCCCGTAGCATTCTGTTTCGGGAGTCGTGTGGATGCAAGATAACCACTTTCTGTTTGGTGCTGCCCCATTGGAATTGTTTTCTACTCAAATAAACTCTTACAATTTTTAATTCTTTGTATTTTAGAGAAAGAGAGAGAAAATAAGTGTGAGCGGGAGGGAAAGGGGCAGAGGGAGAGAGAGAATTCCAAGCAGGCTCTACGCTGTCAGCACAGAGCCTACATGGGGCTCGATCCCATGATCCTGAGATCCTGACCTGAACTGAAATCAAGAGTCAGCCATTTAACCGACTGAGCTACCCAAGCACCCCTAAACTCTTATGCTTTAAAAAAAATTTTTTTTAATGTTTATTTTGGGGATACAGAGAGACAGTGGGGGAGGGGCAGAGAGAGGAGGAGACACAGAATCTGAGGCAGGCTCCAGGCTCTGAGCAGTGGCACAGAGCCTCACGTGGGGCCTGAACTCACAAAGCACAGGGTCATGACCTGGGCCGAAGTCAGACGCTCAACTGACTGAGCCATCCACGCGCCCCAAACACTTGTACTTTTTGATATGCCTTAGTTTGTGTGTGTATGAGGGTTTTGTTTAGGGGTTTGTTGTTCTTAGCAAATTTAAGAAGGAAAGAGCAAATGGCGAGGAGGGCTGAAGATTGGGGGGGGGGGGGGGGAGGTGTGGTGCATTAGTGATAAAGGCACTGCACACTGGAGACTTTTCTTCTCAGCAAATCACCTCCCTCTCTGTCTGCCCCTCCTGCCCTCATGCAGGTTTTCACCTACCAGCAAAGCACTCCATAGTCTCAGGTTCCACTGAGACGCAGTCAGAACATCACCTTCTGGTCTTGTCTGCCGTGACAGCAAGGCAATTGTTAACAATTAGAACCAGGAAGCTCTTTTCTGCTCTCAAATAATTGGAGCATTGAAAATGACTACAAAAGTCAGGAGGAAAGCATTCTTCTCTGATTTTCCCCTTCCAAAATCTCCTCCTCTCAGGCCCCAGGCCCTGGACCAGACTTTCTTATCAACATTCAGGCACTAAAAATGTCATTTTGTGACCTTGACCAACTCTTTTAACTACATTGATCTTTTTTCCTCGCCTTTATAATGCAGCTCAAGGACTTAACCTAAAGCCAGTGTACCATTTGCCTGCAAAGCTTATTTTACATGATAATCAGTTGTCCAGTGCTAAAAAGATCTTACAAGATAACACTCCTGTGGGAAACAGGAGAGCTTCATTTTTATCTTTCCAATCATTTCTAATTTGATAGATAAGAAATGGTATTCCCTCTTAAATATAACAGTTTGGTTATAATTAGAATTTGCATTCTTTCCACAATATGTTTTCCAATAACCCATACTTTTTTTATTAATTTCCTGATTATATTCCTATCCCCCTTACTGAGCAAGTTCCTTCATGTTCCTCTGTGTGCCTTGCCCATCATGCACTGCGAGCATTCTACCCCCTTGGTTGCTTGCCTGTTGATTTCCTTCTTCCGTTCCTCCCACACCTTCCTATCTTTCTCTCTCTGAACTTACTTAGTATTTTTTTTAATGTAGTGAGAGGATAATACCCCACAGAGCTGAGAAGTTATTTTTTTAAGTTTATTTATTTGTTTTGAGAGAGAGAGAGAGAGGAACACAGAGAGAGAACCCCAAGCAGGAGCTGCAGTGTCAGCACAGAGCCCAGTGTGAGGCTCGAGCTAATGAACAAAACTGTGAAATCAGGACCTGAGCCAAAAACAAAAGTCAGGTGCTTAAGTGACTGAGCCACCCAGGTGCCCCAGTTGAGAAGTGATGTAATGTAATGAATGGACTCCTGTAAAGTATTTAGATCCTGAGATCAATATATGGTAACTATCATTATGCTTGACCTATTATTAATGTCTTATAAATAACAACTTGGACTAGAAAATCTCTAAGAGGTGTGCCAGCTATTATTTTAATCTAATTTAATGGTGATTATTTCATAATTTTAATGAGTTCTTACATTATAATGAGCTCTCATTTTTTTTTTCCTTTTTTTTTTTTTGAGCACTGGGTGTTGTATGGAATCTCGTTTTTTTTTTTAATGGCAGGTTATTAACCTGAGAAGATAATGTAATAATGTTAAAATGATGCAGTGGTGGTGGCCTTCCACAAGGACGAAACTGGTTTTATTAAGTGCCCAAATACTCATTTTAGTAGAAACTGTGGTTATATAAAGTAACTTTAAAATTAAATGACTAAAAGAAACAGAAAAGACAAACAGCAAAACAAAGGTAGAAAATATTTTTCAGTGAATATTAAATCTTGGATATATTTATTGTCATTGTGACAGTGGCATGCTTTTATAATTTTGAATAATTTAAAATAAATTTTACCTTGAAGAAATATACCTAACCAATAAAAGGAGAAAGATAGTCTGTACTCTCCTATAGGTGGAAAAAAAAAGTCTTATCACACCTACCAGTCTTGGTGGCATTCATGACTCATGGCAGGCTATGGCTAAGCATTCAAATACATTGTCCAGATAGAAAATATTCTCAGTAATATTCTCTACCCAATGTACTTGTTGGTTACAAATAAAATGTTGTCTAAGAATAAAAGAAAACAAAACAAACAAAAACAAAAACAAATAAAATGCTGTCTAAGATTGAGAATGGTGTTATTAAGAGAAATATAATGCTGTAAATAACTAATTTTTTTTCTCCAACTTTTTCTTCCATCAGCCTCTTTCCCTGTCTCTTAAGGCCATTAAAAATTTGAAAACAAAAAGCAAGCTAGCACTGTAGTGGTTGTTTTTAAGTTTTATTAAAGGCTCATTTCCTCTTACTTGGTTCACACCCTAAGAGAAGAATTCCTTGGGAGGAGACAGTTGAGCAATGTCCTTGAAAATCTTTGTATAATCAGTAGAATTGTATTCCCCTAGGAGTGATTCTTTTCTTTTCTTTCTTTCTTTTTTTTTTTTTTATCATGCACAGTTTACTTTAGCGGATAACAAATGCCCATACAGCCAAAGTTATCAATGTCCAAATACTTTTATCTTGTAATTGAAATTGTTTTACACACTCTAAAGTACAAATGTTTGCTTCATACAACTGTTTTATTATTATTGTAACCTGAATTTGCCCTTATCAAAATAATTTTATTTTATCATACATAGGCAATAGATACACTCCTCAAAAGATAATTATAATATCTTTTTAATACAACATGTGAGTTCATGACTTAAAGAAACCTCTAGAGGAGTATTTTTGGTAAAGTCATGATTCATTTTATACTATAAAAAATCAAGCAATGAGTCGTATTTTAGAAACAAGGTAGATATCTATTATATGAGTTCATATTATATATTTACAAATTTTTAAGTTTTTATTTATTTTAAATCTATTTAACTGTATGTTTTAGCTTGTTAAACAAATATATTTTGTGAATAATATCTTTTTAAAAGCATACATGAGGGGTGCCTGTGTGGCTCAGTCAATTGAGCGTCCGACTTTGACTCAGGCCATGATTTCACAGCTCGTGGGTTCAAGACCACATCAGGCTCTGTGCTGACAAAGCCTGATTCTGTGTCTCCCTCTCTCTCTCTGCCCCTCCCCTGCTCATGCTCTGTCTCTCTCTGTCTGTCTCTCAAAAATAAATAAACATTAAAACATATTTTTAAAAAAAGCATACATGAAAACCAGCTTATCCCAAATTCATTTTGAGTTTTTAAAAATGTTTTGGTACGTAAATTATATGACACAGAGATGCTACCCTATAATGTAGAGGATATAGCCTCAGCTTTTTTGCACCATAATCACTGAATGCATGAGAATAGAGCATACATACAAGAAATGAAGTTGTGCCACGTTGAAAAGAAACTGTGAATTAGTGGTGTTAAAGGAAAACCTTTACATTACACATTAAAGTTAATTAAGTCCCAATTAAGAAGAAAAGTGTTAAGTTTTTAACATTCATTGAAAAGAAGCTAAGCAAGAGCAAAGATGTGTGATACCATAATGTTTTTATTAGAAAATAACATTTAAGAGTAGTATCCAGTAACACCCGTTACCAAAATTATAATCAAGGATGCGAATTACCTTTTTTGCCTTTCTCACATGATTTCAAAGTGGCCAAACAGAACAGAGGATATAAGAGTGGGCAAAGGATGCTGAAACACTGGTACAATAGGAAACGATTGCAAGAAAGTTTGTATATTCTATAGTCACTCTTTTCAAAACGGTAGCCAGTTTTGGCCATTTAAAATTAACTAAGGTAACATTACATTAGAGGTTGAATTTGTCAGTCACACCAGCCACATTTCATGTGTTCAATACCTGCATGGAGGCTGGGGGCTGCCATATTGGGCACCAAAGGTACAATTTCCATCACCATGGAAAGCTTTATTGGATAGTAGTGTCCTATAATTGCCAGATTTGGAAAAGGCATCCATGAAAATGTGGATTATTTTCAAATAGCCCCAGGGCTATTCAGATTTTATAAAGTAGTGATGACATAGTAGTGTTACGGAACTTGATCTGGAGCACCTGGCAGAAGAACCAAGTGGCACTTGGAGATCGTGGAAGGCAGAAGGTCTATTTCTGGCGGGCTCAGAGGAGATCACTCTCCAGAGGTGGAGCCAGGTCTGCGCCACCAGAGCTTAGGCAGAGGGGACAATTTATAGTCTGTTACTTCCGCATTCCTAGTAATTTGGCACCTGAGGCAAGCGGGGTAGGAATGAGAACCTGGAAGGGGAGTCTTCGGGAGGGGACTGGAATTACCCTATCATGAATTTTTCCCTATCGGTAGAAATAAGCACCTATAGTATTAAAAGGTAATATAGTCTTATGAGAAGAACACAAAATTTGGCCTCAGATAATTCTGGATTCAAATATCACCTCTGGTAAATGACCTTAGACCCATTGCTTTTAGTTTCTAAGTCTTTATCTTTTTATTTCCAAAATAGGATAACATGATGCTTACATCGTAAGAAGTTTATAAGTATTAGAAAATTATGTATGGAAACTGCTTCCTATAGTGGCTGACACATAGTAGGTATTCAACTATGGTAGTTATTATTTTTATTTAAAAATGTTAAAAGAACAATGCAGCTGATCGTACACAAAAATTATACTTTTTCAGTAAAATGTGAGTTTCTTTGCTAGGAAACGTTTTTTCATAAAGCCTCAGTTAATTTCAGAAGTTTTACACCAAAAAATATTTGTGATCACAGTAATCACAGGACAGGGAGGAAATGACCAAGCCAAGACAGGAAGATACATAACCTCAAAGAAATCAGTGAGTCTGGAGGAGGATAGTGAAAGAATAAACTGGTATGAAAGGAAAAGTAAGCGATGATAAAAGAAGGGTGCATATATCCAGGGGCTGAAAGGAGAAAGCTAATCTCACATGAAGTGTCTCCCAAAAATATACCAGGAATAAGTATGAAGCATAATGACATAATCAAATAAGGAAAGAAAAGTCACTTCTCACTTATAAGACTGTGAGGAAAGAGTTTTTCTATAAAACTATTTGTCCTGTGCCAGAGAAGCAAATGTGTCTCAACGATTCAACAGAAAAAAAGGTGGCAAAACTGCTAAAGAACATCTACTCCTGGGGTGCTTTATAACTTTAAACAAGTCGCTCAAAATTGCTGTGCCGCTGTTTGTGATACCCAGATTGCACAGGTTGGACCACATGATGCTTAATCCCTCCAGATTCAGTAAGCAAAATTTACAGTAGGTCATTTGGTTCTGAAACCAAAATTTGCATTCTCTGAGACCATTCATCGGAAAGAGGCATTCCAAAAAAAGGCATATGGCCCAATGTCTGGTGGCACATACGTTACAGATAACCCAAATGTCACTATGGCCAAACCATATTCTCCATAGTAGAGAATAAAGGAATCAAAAAGACAAAATTTCAGAGCTAGGAAGGGATCTCCGGTGTTGTCTGTATATTCCATGGAGAAAGCATCCAGCGTCTGAAATTAACCTGGACACTTGGAAAGACAGGATGTGTGGAAGAGGAAGAAACTCACTTCTGTCACAGAAGACTGGGGCTTTTTAATGCCCACTAGTAGTAGGAATATATTGAATGAAATGAGAAACAAGGTGAAGAACTTAGAAAACTGTTGAGGTGGCCCAGAGGCCTCAGAGTCAGGAATCAATTTCCATTTGATTCTGAAAAATAAAGTCAAGACTATATAAAGACAGTAACAAAACCTTTTATTATTCAACATCTATACACTGACCACCCACGTGTGCCATGCATAAGTAGTGGTAGGTACTCGGAATGCCATGATGAACGAAACAATTACAATCCTAGCCCTTTGAAACTTCAAAACCATCCATGTCTAAAATTAGGGCATTTCATTTGTCACAATGTACACAGTCAGTTTAATAAACACATATATTTGTGCCGATAAAAGCATTAGTTTAGAAAAGTCAGCCTCCTTAAGGGTCTATTGTTAAACCTCTTCCACCATGTGATGAAGCGCTGGGAGGGGTTGATGAAACTGACCAGAAGAAGTTGATGAAACTGACCAGAAGATGGCAATACAGAACTCCTCTCTCTCTGCTGTCCAAACTACTGTGGCCAAAAAAACCACATTGCTTGTATCTAGCCTACAACACCCCCGTTACAAGTGCAAATCATACTTTTCATTTTAGTCATTTGCATTAGGCATGCTATGTGTATTTTGATCACCAGACAGTATAGGCATTGTCAGATTTATACTTTTTTATTGATAATCAGCTAGCTTAAAACTGCAATGTTATAGGGGTGCCTGGGTAGCTTGGGCGTATCCAACTTTGGCTCAGATCATGATCTCACATTTTGGGAGTTCAAGCCCCACATCGGACTCACTGTTATCAGCACAGAGCCCACTTCTAATCCTCTGTCCTCTTCTCTCTCTGCCCCTCCCCCACTCATACTGCCTCCCTCAAAAATAAACATTTTTTTTAAAAAGTGCAATGCCATAAAAATCTCAGTTCTCAAGGCCCATAGGAAGACATCTTTTGCAGTTACTCAACCTCTTCATCCTTTACCCATTTTCAAAAAGGTGCAGAGCAAGATTTATGAGCATAAGGTAGAATTCTCCTATCGAAATTAGTTGCTTATTTTTTGAATTAGAATTCTTGCCTTGAAATGCAGTTATTTGCTTGTTGTATTATACAAATTTTTCAGTATATTTTATGTTTCCTGAAAAAAGTTCTGGTTTTGGCCTTCATTAGTTATGCAAAATAAGTTTACTTCTCCAACTGAAATTCAACATAAAAATATTTCAAAGTTGCTTGCTCTACTTTTTTGAATGGGACCAGCTAAATATTCAGCTGCTCAATTTTTAATCAGCTGGGTTTACTTGATAATAGATATAACACTGGTAATTTAAAATTATGAATTGGTCAGTCTCATTCATAAAAATGTGGGAGTACCTTGCTCTCTATCTAAGCAGCATAAGTACTACTCACTACTCTAGAAATCTAAAAGTAATTGGAAAATAAGGATTCATATTTAATTCCAGATGGTGCTATGGTTGCTTAAAGTTAAACCTCTGATAAAAAGAAAGACATAATAAAAACTGTAGATGTTTGCTTTTTGCAGAAGTGAAAAATACACTATAGCTCCTAGTATATAGGTCAAACAGGCTGTTTGTCAAAGATCAATGTGCTAATGATCAAGTTTAGGAAAAGGACCAAATAGTCAAGGAGAACCATTGTATTCTTTCTAAATTCATCACTAAAATATATAAAAAGACTAAAAAAGAAAATTTAAATTTCAGTAATATTGAAATTTAAGCAACTTCCAAAATCTAGGAGGAATTTTATTAGCTATAAAGGTGATAGAACTGGGTAGGAAATGGAATCAGTGATAAGCCATGTTCTGCTACACAAAGAATAGAAAGAAAATTTATTCTCCCCTCTACTAGCTGAAGCTCTCCTTTTGTGATGAATCCAGAAACTCAGACATGCATTGATAATGGGAGTAATAATAATAATGGCAAGAAAATTTTACAGGTTTGAAAAAAACTAGGTAGATCAAAAGTGCATATTTTTTACAATTGCAATCCAGAGGTCCTGATTTTTAATAATGTATATATATTTGGATCATTAAGACTAATATTCCATATCAGGGTGCCTGGGTGGCTCAGTCTGTTGAGCATCCAACTTAGGCTCAGGTTATGGTCTCATGGCTTATGAGTTCAAACCCCACATCAGCTTTGTGCTGACAGCTCAGAACTTGGAGCCCACTTTGGATTCTGTATCTCTCTCTCTCTCTCTCTCTCTCTCTGCCCCTCCCCTTCTTGTATTCTGTCTCCCACTCTTAAAACTAAACATTAAAATTTTTTTTAAAAAAAGACTAATATTCCATATCTTTGAGGTCTGTCCACACCACCTCTAATCAGCAAAAATCCATGAATTTTATGGTTTTCCCTCCTACAAATATTTCTAGAAATCCTTTAAAACATTTTCAATTATAGGGGCACCTGGCTGGCTCAGTCAGTTAAGCTTTGGCTCAGTTCATGATCTCATGGTTCATGGGTTCAAGCCCTACGCCGGGCTCTGTGCTGACAGCTCAGAGCCTGGAGCCTCCTTCAGATTCTGTATGTCCCTCTCTCTCTGCCCATCTCCCACTCATACTCTGTCTTTCCCTCTCTCAAAAATAAAATAAACATTAAGAAAAAAACATTTTCAGTTATAATCTGAATTCATAAATCATGGTGACTTTGATGAGCAGTCTCTATCAATCTTTATATAGGAGCTAATAATTCAAGTAATATACATTTATAAAATATCCAAGCATAAACACTAAGAAAAAGAATATGATTAAATAATATTGATTTGAGTAGGAAAAGTAGGGGAAGAAAGAAAGAGGAAGAACAATAAATATGCATTGCTAATATTTAAGAGTCAGTAAATACCATCTAAATATATAGAACATGCAGAGACACTAAACTGAATTAGAAGTAGGTACTGGTATAAAGACAACCACTAAAATAAAAATATGAAGCTATCAAATTAGCAATTAATTACACATACATGAAAAATAAAAGAAAACCAAGCTGTATAATGAATATATTAACACATACACAGAGAAAACAAGGAGCATAACAAACTATGATGACAGAGTTAACACTAAACATGTCTATCATATTGGGAAACACAAATGGACTAAACTCACCCATTAAGAAAAGACTTTCTGATTGTATCTCAAAGCAGACTCAACTCTGCTATGTACAAGAAATACATCTATGGTACAATGACTCTTAAAGTTTGAAATATTTTTACTAAGATCTAAAAATACCAAACAACAAGCACAAAAATAATAGGTCACATTCTCAATATCAGATGGAGTATGTTAAAAGCAAAAAAAAAAGAGAGAGAGAGAGAAAGCATTTATATTGTTTAATTTTTTTAAAAGAGAAAACATTTAAAAAAGCATTAAACCACTTAAAAATTATAGAGAATAAATGCACACTAATAACTGTGGATATTTATCAACTATCATAGCATACAATTTCATTTATCAACATGTGAACTATAGGACATCCATCCAAAATTTGTTTCCAATGTCAAGACTGATGATACCCTTCCCCCCAACGCCCCGCTGACATACCAAGAAGGTATGAAAGTTTTATCACTTAAAAAGTGAGCTTTTCTAGGTAGAGCAAAGTTTCCCAGGCGTGTCTAAAAAAAGTCAGAACAGACAGGACACAGGTTTGGGGGTTTCAGTGTGGCCAGAGATGGAGTGGAACCAAGGTGAGGGCTCCCTGGAGGCAGGAGTTGATGCGGTTTCAACTTCCCACCAGAACCAAAGGAGGGAGCACGGGCTTTCTTATCAGCTTGTCCAGATTCAAGCAGAAGGAGGAGAGGTAACACACACCAAAATGTATGCAGTCAGCCTCTTTATTGTAGTATTAAAGAACTGAACAGCTAAACCGAGCATCAAGGAATTATAAAAATGGCAACTTCAGGAAACAGCTACCACTTCTGAAGCTGGAGAAACGAAAGCAAGAAGTTGGAATTATGAAACTTAGATGCTTCCAAGAAAGGGTCCGTGGAGGGGCCCTGGGGTGGCTCAGTCAGTTGGGCATCGGACTTCAGCCCAGGTCATGATCTCACAGCTCGTGGGTTTGAGCCCCATGTCGGGCTCTGTGCGCCTGCTTCGGAGTCTGTGTCTCCCTCTCTCTCTCTGCCCCTCCCCTGCTCACACTCTGTCTCTATCTCAAAAATAAATAAACATCAAAAAAGAAAGAAAGAAAAAAGAAGGGCTCCGTGGAGCTGAAACTCTGAGTAGGGGTGTCTGCTTGACTGGTGCTGCTATCTCTCACCTTGGAGAAAGGCCATAGGGATAGTACCAGGACCTCCAAAAGAGCCAGTAGGAATCGTTAGGTTTCGGCACCCTCGAATTCTCTATTCCGGTCACACCTTCCGGAGAGGGACAGGGCTTACTATTGGGACAGCAAGAGGAAGTTGCAGCGGCTTCCACTTGATTCCTTCTACCATAATGTCCCTTCCTCCGCAGATCAGAGAGCTGGGTCCTGCCAGCTGTGCCACTTGCATATTCCAATTATGCATTCCATAAATGGGGAACTAACCACAAGATGAATCAAGGCGCCACTGTGATTCAAACTTGGGACAAAGCTCCATCTCTCATCTGACCATGACCCTCACTCTGAAAGGTGGAACAAAACAGCATTTCGAATTCTTAGACACGAACATCAGTTTAGAGCTATGTGCCTGATAATTCTTGGAAAGCCAGAATATTTCCTTCTTTCCCTGTACATAGCCACTCTGGCGAATGACTCCGGGGGAATTTTACCATATAATCTTGTGTCAGTTGTGCAGAATCCTTCCTTAGAAGAAGAGTCTGATCTCCCCTCCGTTAGAGACTCTGAGCATTGCAATCGCCTCCTAGGAAACCAGATTTAGAAATACTTTTTTCTGCCATTTGGATCTAAAACATGTAAGTAGGCTGTCAATCTATTTTAGTCCGAAGGACACTGTGATCAAATAGCTTCCACCAAAGATCCCTTCAGGACAAAATGTGCTGAAACTTTGAAACCTGGTATCTATTAGGGTAAATGTGTCCACCTTGTCTTTGGTGATTAGGAGCTGCCCCAGCCTCTGCCGCTCCGCCGTCTCCAGTGAAATGAATGAGCCCACCTCTCACCATCATATTCAGTGGACAGAGAACAGCCATCACAGAGCTTTTCAAGGTTGCTCCTGTTCCCCTCACCAAGGTGTTTCTCAATGCCTTAGTGAAGGTCCTCTTATATAACTGGGACATTCAGGCAGCTCAACCTCATTAAATGTAAGTCACCACTGAATCTCAATTTTTGTCGACCAACTAAATGTTTAGAGAAAAGTGGGTTACAGAGTTAATACCTTAATGTTTAAGAACCTTTCCAAAAACAATAACATGCCTTCTTTAAAACATCACCAGAAGGTCATCTAGATTGCTACCTGCAGCAAAATATTAAAAAAAAATTTTTTTAATGTTTCTTTATTTTTGACAGAGAGAGAGACAGAGCATTAGCAGGGGAAGGGCAGAGAGAGAGGGAGACACAGAATCCGAAACAGGCTCCAGGCTCTGAGCTGTCAGCACAGAGCCTGACGCGAGGCTCAAACTCATAGACCGTGAGATCATGACCTGAGCCGAAGTTGGACGCCCAACCAACTGAGCCACCCAGGCACCCCCGCAGCAAAATATTTTAAAGATCTTATTTGTCCCCTTCTTTTTTTAATATGTTGAATTCAAAGAGTAAATATTATACTTTCCTCACACATAATTACCTTCAATAAACAACAACAAAAACACAGGCACTATCAGGGATATAGGCTCTTATGTTGCCTAAGAGGTCCCAGATTACAAATCTGAGAAGAGAATAGTACACCTGAAACTTAAATAGCTTATTAACTCGCAAGCCTATGTCAGTCCGTGACAGAGCAAATGGAAAGAAATAATAAGGTATATTAGTCTTCTAGGGCTAATGTAACAAATTGCCACTAACTAGGTGACTTGAAACACGAAGAATTACTTCATTCTCTCAAAGTTCTGGGGGCCAAAAGTCCAAAATCTAGCTATCAGCTGTGTTAGTTTCTTCTGAGATCTCTAGGGGAGAATCTATTTCATGCTTTTATCCCAGCTTCTGGTAGCTGCCAGCAATCTGGCGTTTTGGGCTTATAGACACATTACTTCAATCTCTGCCTCCATCTTGAATTCCCTTCTTCTCTGTATCTCTATAAGGATACTAGCCAGTGGACTTAGGGCCCATGGATAATCCAGGATGATCTCATGTTCACCTCCTAAACTGTTACATCTGCAAAAACTCTTTCTTTTTCCCCCAAAAAGGTCACATGCATAGGTATAAATGACATATTTTGGAGGGGGTTGAGGACCACCATTCAACCACTACATGAGAAAAGTAGAATTCTGTATTAGGTGGGGGGGGGGGGGTAAGGAACCCAATCAGTTAAAATAAGCAGAAGTACAACGAGCAATATTCCTTTTTTTAAAAATGTAATCATGCTAGTTCCAGTTGTGTTTTGGGGATGTAATCTCACTGCAACCCATTTCTTCTGCTAATTATAACTAAAACTTTTGGTAAAATACCTGCCCGCCTCCAGCCAAAGCAACTACCTAAGGGCTATGAAAAATACTGACCAGAGAAGTAAGAAACAGAGAGAAACAAATAGAAAACAACAAAATGGCAGACTTAAATCCAACTATATAACTACATTAAATGGTAAGGTTCTAAACAAACACTGCCAATCTATGTCATTCAGAATTTCCTAGCAGTCACAGTAAACAAATAAAAAGAAACACTTATCATGAAATATTGTAATTTCAACATGCAATCAATAATATAATTTATATATAATATATAATAATATAAATTATATATTATATAATATATAAATTATATATATTATACATAACATAATTTATATTTCTAATACACAAAATATTAATGACATATATCACATTCGTTTTTGGTACTATCTTTGAAATCTAGTATGTATTTTGCACTTAAAGTATGTATCAGGTCAGATGAGGCTTAATAGCTCAATAGCTATGCGTAGCCAGTAGCTACTGTATTGGACAACAGAACTCTGAACATACCAACTAAAATTGACATCCACAGAGTAGATTAAAAAAAAAAAAAAAGACCTTATCGGTCTTTAAAAATACTTGCACCAGAATAATCATGGCAGCTTTATTTGTAATTGCTCAAACTGGAAGCAACCCAAACGTCTATCAACTGGCAAATGGATAAACAAGTTGTGATGTGTTCATGCAGCTCAGCAATAAAAAGGAACAAACTATTGATATAAACAACAATGTGAATGAATCTCCAAATCACTATGCTGTGTGAAAGAAGCCAGGCAACAGATGATATGTATCATATGATTCAACTTCTATCAAATTCTAGAAAATGCAAACTAATTCTTAATGATTAAAAGTAGAACAGTGGTTGCCAAGAGAGGGAAGAGTGGATTACCAAGGGGCACAGGAGGAATTGTTTGGAAGTAATGGAACTATTTGTTTACCGTGATTGTTGTGAAGGTTTGACATATGGGTATGCCAAAGTAAACACTATAAATCCGTGAAATCTATCACATTTCATTTAGACTCTAATGAAGTTTTTGAAAGATTAATAAGTAAGAAATGAAACTAGAAATAAACAACACGCCAGACATCAAAATACCCTGCCACCTGGCAATTTTTATACTCTTTTATTTATTTATTTATTTAAAAAAAATTTTTTTTTAACGTTTATTTATTTTTGAGACAGAGAGAGACAGAGCATGAACGGGGGAGGGGCAGAGAGAGAGGGAGACACAGAATCGAAGCAGGCTCCAGGCTCTGAGCCATCAGCCCAGAGCCCGACGCGGGGCTCGAACTCACGGACCACGAGATCGTGACCTGGGCCGAAGTCGGACGCTCAACCGACTGAGCCACCCAGGCGCCCCAATTTTTATACTCTTTTAAACAATGATTCTGCCAAAAACAAATGTACAGGGCATTTGGAGAAACCTAAAGAACAATTAGATAATAATTATTACAATAATAACAATAATTCTTAAAAAAAAAATTTTTTTAATGTTTACTTCTTTTTGACAGAGAGAGAGAGAGACAGAGCATGAGCAGGAGAGGGGCAGGGAGAGAGGGAGAAACAGAATCCAAAGCAGGATCCTGGCTCTGAGCTGTCAGCACAGAGCCCGATGTGGGGCTCGAACTCACAGATTGCAAGATCATGACCTGAGCCAAAGTCAGATGCTCAACCGACTGAGCCACCCAGGCGCCCCAATAATAACAATAATTCTTATAGAAATGATGACTACTGCCGGATGCTGCATACTCTGAACATTAAAAACTAAGAGGAAAGAAAAATGTTTATCCTGTCTTTCATAAACAGACTATCTCTGGGTAACCCCAGCTGAGGAAGCAAAGCTGTTCTTACAGAATATTTCCAAGTACTCAACATAGAAGAAATGATAGAGTTTTTTTTTAATCACCATTTTGCAACACCTAATGAAATAGTTAAGCACAGGTTATCACTGAATAGACTCGTGGAAACACAGGTTAAAAGGGAACATTACAATAAAGGTATTGGACTGTCATCACCAGAGCCCCCTAAGCAATTTTAGCATCGTGAAAAGAACAACTGAACACACGCCTCCTAGTATGAGCCAATGTCAAACTCTCCATAGCACTAAGCATTCCTAACAAGAAAGTGTGTCTGGGGCATCTGGGTGGCTCAGTCCAGTTAAGCATCTGACTCTGCTCAGGTGTTGATCTTTCCTGAGAGTCAACCCAGCATCAGACTCTGCGCTGACAACACAGAGCCTGCTTGGGATTCTCTCTCCCTCTCTCTCTGCCTCTCCTCTGTTCTTGTCTCAAAAGAAAAAAGAAAAAAGAAAGCATGCCTGGATTTAATAAAAAATGTTAGAATGAACTCCTATTTATATGAAGTATGACATCATGAAAAAACAAAGAGATAAATCTAGAATGTCAGATGTCATGTAAGACAATTGGTTCCATTTCAGTAAGAAATCAATGGCAGGAGAAATAAGGGGGGAGGGGGAGGACAATTGCTTTAGGTATAAATATGCTTAAGAGATTTAGCAATTAAAGGCCAAGTGTGGACCATGTTTGAATCCTGAGTTCAAAAGAAAGAAAGAAACAAAGAAACAAAGAAACAGAGAAAGAAAGAAGGAGAGGAAGAAAGAATACTGTAAGAAATAATTTGGGGTACAATTGTGAGCATTTAAGTATAGATGGATATATTGAATATTAGGTGCCTCAAAGTGCTATTATTGATTTTGTCACTGACAATGTACTACAGTTATGTAAGAAAATGTCATTTTTTTAAAAGACATGTATACTAAAGTATGTAATTATGAAATAACTTGGCATCTAAGATTTTCCATAAAATACTTCATCAAAAGAAAAATAATGTTTAAAATATTGGATAAAGCAAATATAGCAAAATCTTAAAAATTGATAAGATGGATGTGTATAAAATTAGATGAAGCATTCTGTCTACTTCTGGATTTGTTTAAAGTTTTTTCCATGTGAAATGTAGAAAGTCACAAATAATATCTTGTCAATATAACAGAAAAAAAGTATCTAGTTCAAGACAGCAAACAGCTCACTCATTTGTCTTCCATCCATCCACACTGACCCTGAATGAAATAAAAGAATAAAAAGAACAAAACAAGCACAAAAAAAGGATGACTGCAAAATGAGACAGATAATAGGAGAGAGTATCTTTAGTATAGGAGAGACTGTAACAGATTTCTGGAAGACCGAAGGATGTGTGTTAATGGATGAAACCAACAAAGAAAACCAGAGCAGAAATACCCTATGTGGTTTCTACAGAGCAAACGAGATACCCTATAGGGATTCCTGCCCCAAGTCAGGAAGGTAAGCAGAGTAGGGGAGAGAACTAGTGCTGGAAAGAGGAGGTTAATTGATGATCTATATGTACAACAAAGACACTTCTTTGCTTCTTTGCCATCTCACTGAGCTCATGTAGGTAGCCCACTGAGGGTCACTGTCTGTCCCAGTTTGCCTAGGACTGAAGGGAGGAGCGGGGGAAAGGAGGAGAAACAAATGTTATGACTCTTCCTAAAGAATTTTAATGAGCCTTTCGGAGGAAGCTATGGTTTCTAGTGTCAATGTTGGTGCCCAAGAACAAAGGTCTCCTCAAATAGGTAATTGAGTAACCTGGAACTGGACAATCACTCGAAGTAATGGCTGTTCAGTGACACACAGCCCATGCTTCCTCACGGAGAGCTCTCAGTAAAAATTACCATTCAGGAAAAAGAGTAGCAAGAATAAAGACATTTATATTCAACGGAAAGGAAACCCACACCACGTCTTCGGTCTCTTTTCTTCAATGTAAAGAATTTCCAGCTGTTTGAGAATGAATTTCCAGCTATATGAGGATTGGCAGTTTAAAGTAGAAGAACCAACATAAGTACATAAATAAGCAAAAACTGTGCTCAGAGGTGACCAAGATAATTCAGAAGGCCAGATTAATATTTGGAGAGAGGTTTAAGAAGTTATTGTGTCTATAAATAAAACCAGAAGAGCATGAAAAGCAAAATGGAAGAAAGAACGCTTAAAGGTTAAAATTATGATTGCTGAAATAAAAAATTAAAGACCAAAAATAGCGTCAGATAATCTTGCAGAATGTCTGTTAAAGAGAATTTAAAAAAAGAAAAAGAAAAAGAGCAGAAGAGACACAGAAGCCAAGCAAGCAGAAGATCTAATATTCAATAAATATTCTCCCAGAAAAAGGGAACAAAGATAATGTAGATGTGTAAGTGTTCAGTAAAAAGGTAGAATAGAATGTCTCAGTAATAAGAAAGACGCAATTAATTAAAAAAAAATAAAATGTATTAAATAAATACATTATCCTATTGAAATTCCAAAAGATTGAAGAAAAAAGAAAAGATTTTAAACGTTATTTGAAAGAGGAAACAACACCCACAAAGAACAGAGACTCAAACTAAGACTGGAGCTTTATTAGATTCCTCCTTTATGTTACCAAAATTTTTAAGACAATTTATTTCAAAATTTCATGGAAAAATTACATTAAGAGAAATGTTTTAGGTGTGTTGGGCAGAAACATAATGCAGTTGCCAAAGTGGGGATTCATAGCCTCTTAATTAGTTTTCAAATCTAAACTACTTTGTTAACTCTGAGTCTTTAGACTGAGAGTCTATAAAGGGTTTCTTTGAAGAAGGGCCTTATACGTATAGTTGGCCATAAGTAAAAACTGTGAATCATTCCCTGAAATTTCTCCAGAGAACCTGAGGCTATTTACTCCCCAGATTACTGGAGAAAGTTGAATAGCCAGTCCTTTCAGAAGAGATTTGATTCTGTCCTGAATCTGGGGACCCCAAAACACTTGATCCCATAGTCAGAGCAGGGACTTATGGAGTCAGTGACAGTCTTGTCTATGTCTATCTTCGAGGGCATGATAGATATACAGGAGTTTGCTCTACTTCTGTATATATTTATGAGCTTTCCTAATAACATATTTAAATATTATCCCAAAGTTCCAAAATGTCCAGTGGAAACAGATATAATTAGCATTTGGTAGAATCTCAAACTCATTCCCTGATACATGGAATGAAGTCCATTTTGGAAGAAAAGGAAGACTGGAAAGTGCTAGAATTGAATGGCTCCCACATCCTCACACTCTCCTCCGAGATAGTGAACAGTAGGAATGCCACGTACCTGGAGAATTGTCAAGATTAGTGCCACCATTAAAGACTTGCGAGGTGCAAGGCTAGTGATTCCTACCATATCCTCATCTAACAAATCTGATTTAGCTGAGCAAAAGCCAGATGGGTTACACAGAGTGGCAGTAGGTTATCACTACTTTAATCAAGTAGCAAAACTAATCACTGCTGCATTTCCAGATGTGGTATCTGCTGGAGCAAATAAAAACAGCCCTTGATATGAAGGTACTGGCTTGGCAATTTTTCCCATCTCATCAGTGAGGGAAGAGTAGAAGCAATTTGCATTTATATCGTACAGGCCAGAGTATACTTTTAATGGATCTTATCCATTCTTCTGCTATCATAATATGTAACTCAAGGGGACATTCGGAATACCACATTGATCCATTACATTGATGACATTATTCTAATTGGACCTGGTGAGAAGGAAGTAGCCAGCACCTTAAATTCCTTAGTAACACCTATTAATTAGCCTGAGATGGGAGATAAACGTTACTGTAAGCTCTGCGTCCTGCCTCACTGGTTAAGTTTCTATGGGTCCAGTGATATGAGGCACATCAGAATCTCTCTTCCAGAGTAAGAGACATGTTGCACAGCCCAATATGGAGCAAGGAGAGTAATATGTGCTGAGCCTTAGATTTTAGAGGTAATACACATCTCATTTGGTCAAGCTTCTCCAGCCCATTTACTTTATGTAACCTATAATGTTGCTTGTTTTGAGTAGGGTTCAGAGAAAAAGAAGATCTATGGCAAGTCCAGGCCATGACAGTTGCCCTGATCTGTGAGCTTTATGATGCAGTAGGTAGTAGAAGTATCCAGGGCTGACAGAGATGCTGTATGGAGTCTCTGAAAAGTCCCAGTAAGAGAATGATAGTGCAGACTCTTAGGGTTTGGGAGTAAGGTCATGCCTCCTTCTACCAACCACCATTCTTGATTGGAAAAGAATTTTCTTGGCTCTGATAGAAACTGAACATCACACCAGGGGACCAGATATATACAAGGTTGGATAGTGTCCCCCAAATCCGTGTCCTTCCTAGACTTCAGAATATGACATTACTTGGAAATAGGGACATTGCAGATGTAATTAGTTAAGATGGGGTTATACTTGAGCATGGTGGATCTTTATCCAATATGACTGGTGCCCTTGTGAGTGGAGAAAAGACACAAAGACACACAGGGAGAAACACCATGTGACAGCAGAGGTAGAAGTTAGAATATGTGTTTACAAGCCAAGAAATGCCAAGGATTGTTGTCCACACCAGAAGCTAAGGAAAAGGCATAGAATAGATTCTTCCTTAGAGCTTTCAGAGAGAACATGGCCCTGCCAACACCTTGATTTGAAACTTCTTATCTCCAGACTCTGAGACAATACATTTCTGTTTTATGAGGCCACCTGGTTTGTGGGGGTTTTGTTACAGCAGCTCTAAGAAACTAATACTATAGACAAGCACACAATCTGTTACACACCTTGGATGCAACCATAAACCTGTGTGTGAATAGTAGCATGTCATTGTAAAATGGAAGTGTTATCTGTGAGACAGATCTGGCTCCAAGAGCTCTGGAGGGCACTATCAAATGCACGTGGCTCAGCGTCTCGTTCCACCTGCTCCTATCGCTTTGCTGTCTTTTCCTTATCCCACACCTATGACGTCATGGGGAATTTTCTAACACGTTAAAGGAAAAACTTGGGCCTACTTCCAAGATCAATTGCTGATATGCCAGCACAGGTGAAAGGAGCAGCCACTGTACTTAAGCCCACTCAGGGGGGAAGGAAAATCCTCCCCGTCGGCAGACATTGGAGTGCTACATACATTTGCTTTGTGTAGAAGGAGAGATGGCCTGGGCTGTCGAACTACACTGATTTATGGACAAATGAATAGATTGGTCAGCTGGTGTGGAACTTGCAAAGAACCAAGTTAGACAACTGATGACTAGAGGGATGCCTGGGTGGCTCAGTTGATTAAGGGTCCAATTTCAGCTCAGGTCATGATCTCGCGGTCCATGAGTTTGAGCCCCATGTCGGGCTCTGTGTTGACAGCTCACATTCTCTGTGTGTGTATCTTTCTCTCTCAAAAAATAAATAAACATAAAAAAAAAATGATGACAAGAAAATCTGGACAAGAGCCATGTAGATGAATTCTTTGGAAAACGAAGAAAGTGTGAAAGTATTTGTTTTCTACCAAATGCCTACCAGAGGGCATAGCTGGTGAAGGTTTTCAGTAGTCGAATAGACAAAATTGGTTTTCCTGTGGAGGTAGTGAGTCTCTTTCCCTTGCCTTGTGCTTGCTTAATGATCTATTCTATGTGCAAAGTGATCAGATGGCAGAAAAAGAGGCTATGCATGAAGGCAATAGCATGGGCTTCCCGCACTAAGGCCAGCCTGTTGACTACAACTGTTGAGTGCCCAATCTGCAAATGGCAGCAGCCAACTCTGATATCTCTGATAAGTCTGACACGGCATCTGTGATTAGGGGGCACAATTTGTAGCAAAGAAAATTGATAATCACTTCATACCCATGAAATCCATTAACTTTCAATGTGCTTCATCACCCAAATGTAGCAGTCTTTTTTTTTTTTAATGTTTATTTATTTTTGAGAGAGAGAGAGAGAGTGTGTGTGTGTGAGCAGGGAAGGAGCAGAGAGGGAGGGAGACACAGAATCTGAAGCAGGCTCCAGGCTCTGAGCTGTCAGCAGAGAACCCAACGTGGCGCTCAAAGTCATGAACTGCGAAATCATGACCTGAGCCGAAGGCAGATGCTTTAACTGGCTGAGCCACCCAGGCACCCCCCAGATGTAGTTGTCTTGATCAAACAGTGATATGAAATGCTAAAGTCCTAGTACCACATGAGCTGGGAGACAATATCCTGAGACTGAGGTATTGTCTTACAGAATGTAGTCTATGTCTTAAACCAGAGATCAACAGATGCTACATTCTCCCCTATAGCATAGCCATGGTGCACAGGTCTGGAAATTGAGGCAGCAATTCCCCTTACTATAATCTAATTTTCACTGAAAGAATTTCTGCTGAAAGTCTTTATAGCCTTAGATACTGTTGCTTTGAAACTCTTATGGCCTGGAAAAAGAAAGTGTCTACCAGGTTGTGATACAATGAACTGGAAACTGATTACTGGCCATTGTGGGCTCCTCATGCTTCTGTAAAAAAGGGGCGAAGAAAAGGGTTTCTCCAACTGAGCATTATAATTGTCCCAATTCCAGAGGGCATTTGGGTTTCTATTATTCAATGGGATGTGATGAGCTATAATTGGAACCTAGGAGGGGATTTACTGGAATCCTTTAATACACACTCACCCAGTAGTCCTAAATTGAGTCCTTCAGCTGGACAAGACAAGCCCATCAAGTACTCAGATTCTTCAGGAATGAGGGTTTGGGTCACCTTCCCGAGAAAAACCCATCCAGCTAAGGTGCTGGCAGAGGAAAAGGACTTAGGTCTCATGGCTGTAGCAGCTATGTTACCAAAGCTTCTTCCCCTACTTTGCCCCCCAGGTACTTTTTACGAAGAACGCAAGTCTAGCTAACACGTAGGTTTCAGAAGAGTCTGACTGGATTGACATCACCTCACACTCAATATGGTAGCTGGTGGGATACCTGATTCATTTGTCCACATTGAGAGGAGATTTAGACTCTTGGGCAGGGAAATCTGGCTGTTGAGGCTGTGAAAGTCTCATAAAAAATAAACAAACAGGGGCACCTGGGTGGCTCAGTCGGTTAAGCGGTCGACTTCGGCTCAGGTCACGATCTCGCGTTCCGTGAGTTCGAGCCCCGCGTCGGGCTCTGTGCTGACAGCTCAGAGCCTGGAGCCTGTTTCAGATTCTGTGTCTCCCTCTCTCTGACCCTCCCCTGTTCATGCTCTGTCTCTCTCTGTCTCAAAAATAAAATAAACGTTAAAAAAAATTAAAAAAATAAAAAAATAAAAATAAATAAACAAACAACAACAAAAAAACAAGCTAACAGGGGGCACCTGGGTGGCTCAGTCAGTTAAGCCTCTGACTTAACTGCTCCAGCCCTGCATTGGGCTCTGTGCTGCCAGGTCAGATCCTGCCTCCCTCTCTCTGCCCCTCCCCCATTCATGCTCGCTCTCTCTCTCTCTCTCTCTCTCTCTCTGTCAAAAATAAATAAACATTAAATTTTTTTTTTTAAAAAGCTAACAAAATATCAAGGAAATTGTTGATTCCTGAGAAACCAGGGAATTGTATGGGGAATGATGAGTAGTCACAGAGTAATCTATGACTCAACTGTATACTCCATTCATCTGGTCATAGTAATATAAATACTGGATATTTACCAAACTAGAATTCAGATTATACACCATTACGAACATGGAAGACAGGAAGTGTATGTGAATATAAGAGAGGTGAAAACCTCTCTAAGATAGAGTTAAATGCTCACATTTTCCATGGTGAGAAGTCAACAGATAATGCCCCAGTATCCAAATCAGGAAGCATGTTATTTAAAGATATGAAGGTAAATACAAATCACACATACCTATAAGTATTCCAATTTGATGCCTTTGGGGAGAGAGAATAACAGGAAGTAATACTTCCGAGGATTTGAGTTTTCTTTTCATTTTGCTTTAAAGGACACAGGACATTAAGCAGGAAATAAAGGTATCTTCAGACTGTAAGCTGATTTGGGTGATTCCCCTCACACTCAATCGAATCAAACATCCTGGAAAAAAAACACATGCAGTTGGAACCACAATGAGTTTCAAAGTAATCCTTTGGCTTTTACTCTTTACCAATGTTTGACCCAGCAAATTTTCAAGTTAGTCCAACTGTATTCATTTTCATGTTTCTTTCCTAATTTGCTAAGTGCTAATGGGCCTAGATTTTGGTATAACAATAGAAAAAGAAGTTAAAATTAATTGTAAGATTTATTATCAATGTTAATTTCTCATTGTAAACCCCTATCAAATAAACACACAGGTGGTTGGATTGGTTTAGATGTGAAGTTGGGACTTACTTACTAATTTTTATCTTTAGTTCCTGATGAACACTAGGTAAACAAATAAGTATTTTTGTATGTCTACTGTGATAAGGATTTTCAGGATATAATGAGAAAGTATTTTTACCAATGTCCAACAGGTTTTAAATTTTTTGTGGTTTTGTTGTATTTGTTTGGAGGTCTGGATCTCATCTTTAACTCTATTGGCATGACATTTTCCCTTAAAATTACCTATAGATGTTCCCATTTCATCAAATTCAAATAGCAAAGTCAACAGAATATCTCATCTGTCCTTTTTTATTTAAAAGAAACTGTAATAGTTTATGGGGCGCCTGGCTGGGTCAGTCAGTTAAGCATCCGACTTCAGTTCAGGTCATGATCTCACGGTTTGTGAGTTCAAGTCCCTAGTCGGGCTCTGGCTGACAGCTCAGAGCCTGGAGCCCACTTCGGATTCTGTGTCTCCCTCGCTCTCTCTGTCCCTCCCCCGCTTGTGCTCTCTCTCTCTCTCTCAAAAGTAAATAAACATTAAAATTTTTTTTTTAATTTAAAAAAAATGTAAAAGAAACTACAATAGTTTCAAAACTTGTCTGATCCAAATCTGCATTGTCAGTGTTCAGCTCTTATGTGGGCCAAAGAAGGTATGGTTGTCCTCTTTAAAACTGGCTGGATGTCCTCATCACCTGAGTTTATTTAAAATACAAATGTCAATACCTTATCTAAGGCCTGAAGAATCAAAATGTAGGAGGTTGGGGGCCAAGAAAATGTATTTTTAGCAATAAATAAATTAAGATAGAAATTGTATTATTCGAGTGTATTTTTCTAAGTTTTGTGATTTATGTAATAACAATGATTTTAAATACTATATACTCACTTTGGGGAACTGAATTCCAAAAGCTATACAGTTTGTAAAGTAGTGCTTTTTTAAAATTTCTGTTATGTTTCCCTCCTTCAAAATAAATTGCCTTTAAAATAATCCCTTTATGGGGTGCCTGGGTGGCTCAGTAAGCTCAGCATCCAACCCTTGATTTTGGCTCAGGTCATGATCTCATGGTTCATGAGATCGAGCCACATGTTGGGCTCTGTGCACTGACCTGGAAGCCTGCTTGGGATTCTCTCTCTCCCCCTCTTTCTGCCCCTCCCCCACTTGCACTCTCTCTGTCTCTCAAAATAAAAATATATAGAGAAGTAAAAACAAAAGCTTTAAAATGATCTCTACACATGCACATCATCAAGTAATAACTCAGACATGGTGATTCTCGAGGGCAGTAATTAGACCCCATGAGAAAGGGCACCAGAAATGAGCGTGGAAGAAGTTAACCAAGAAAAACAGACAAACAGCAAACAAATGAAGTAATCAAAGCAAATCACTGCAATGCCTGAAAATATAGGAAGAGGGACAGAGCAGGGCACAGTGGAAGTGACACGAAAGATTTGTTTCCTGGAATTGTATTGCAAAAGATTAACCTAGTGGAGAATGTCAGACTTTCTGCTGCAGCTGCAAATTGGAGGAGACGGGAGGCAGAGAAAGAAACAGGAGTGGTGCTGGTATCCAGAGAAAATGAAGGAAGGACAAAGTGAAAGAAACAACCACATGTAGAAAAAGGCCTTCTTTTTGTTAAAGGACAATATTATTCTGCTTGTCACTCAGGCTCAAGACTGCTGATTTATTGATTCTTCTCTCTCAGCCTCTATATTCAATCAGTTGCTTAGTAATTGTGCCTTTTCTCTATGAAATGTCTTTTTTTTTAAGTTTATTGATTTATTCTGAGAGAGAGAGAGAGAGCACACACGAGCAGGGGAAGGGCAGAGAGAGAGAGGGAAAGAGAGAATCCCAAGCAGGCTCCATATTGTCAGCATGGAGCCCAACACGGGGCTTGAGCCCACAAACCATGAGATCATGACCTGAGCTGAAGTCAAGAGTCAGACAATTAAGTGACTGAGCCACCCAGATTCCTCCGAAATGTCTCTCTTATCCATCTTCTTTTCCTTGTCACTACCAGCACCTTAGTGCAGGTCTCAATTTCCTCCTACCTAGACTCTTAGAACAATATTCTTGCCTTTGATTTCATACCCCTCTGTTATGGGCTAAAATGTGCCTCCTCAAAACTCGTATGTTGAAGCCCTAACTCACATGACTCATGTCATTTTGGAAATAGGATGTTTCAAGAGTAAATTAATGTTATATGAGGTCATAGGGGGGTGGGTCCCTAATCCAATATGATTGGTGGTGTCCTTATAAGAAGATGAGGAGATACCAGAGATGTGTGTGTGTGTGTGTGTGTGTGTGTGAAGACACAGTGAGAAGGTGGCTGTCTGCAAGCTGAGGAGAGAGGCCTCAGCAGAAACCAGTCTCGATCTGGAGACTTCCAGCCTCCAGAATTATGAGAAAATACATCTCTGTTGTTTAAACCACCCAGTCTGTGGTGTTCTGTTATGGCGGCCTTAGATGACTAATATGCCTTCACGGTGAAGGTGGCAAAAAACTTTTTAAAATGTGACACCTATGGTTACTCTCCTTCCTGCAAATTGTTAATCACTCCCTATAGAGATGTCTTACTCTGGTCTTTAGGGGCATTCTTCCCGGGTTTACCTTATGCCATTCCCGTGTTTCAAAAAGCAGGTCTCCTCACCATTTCTACACATCCCAAATAATGTCTCATTTCCATGTCTTGTACAGTCTGTGCTTCTCTATCTGGGAAGGCACACCTTTTCTCCAACCCCAGTAACAGTCAGGAACAGCAGGAATCTTGTCTGAAGAAGTCCTAGGGAGCAACCTCCGGTATAGTGACCAGACTCAATGCTTCATCAGAAAGTCATTGGAACAGCCCCTTAAGCTACAGAGGCTACAGAAGACCCAAGTAGATAAAAACACCTTCTATATTTTATTATTGACATTCAGGTCCTGTTAGCACTTGAGTCTTTGACAGAGATAGCCTCTGGGTGCATTGTTTCAGGGTCTTAGCTTGCCTGGCTTCCAGTCATATGAACTGCTCTACTCCTCAGTTGAGTTTTGCCTCCATCTCTGAGACCAGCTCTGGCTTAAGAGACGTTATTCTGACTCTCCAGAATATCTTGGTGATGTGTTAGTGCCTTGACTCTCTCTAACTAGATCCCACTCTGAACCAATAAGTTGCTGCCTTCTTCCACAATGATCAAATTACTGCCCAATATGAAAGCCCATTAGAATCCATATTATGATCCATGCTCCTAGGTATCCCTGATGCCTCTCTGTCTAGATCTGTGCTGATCATCTGTCATAGATCTGCCAATCATTTTTTCTCAGTCACTCTGGCACCACCTTGATTCACTTCGGATCTCATTCTGAGTTGAGAAACATTATTCTATCCATCTTGATTGGCCCAGAATTTCACTTGCTACTTAGACCTGTTAGAACTGAAATGATGTTTTCATGGAATCCTTTGGAAACACTCTGCCAGTCTTAATGTGTCTATCTCTCATGTGTCAATAAATCCTATAATCTCTCACTTACAGATATATTCACAGCATCTGCTCTGTCATCACCATAGTCCAATCCACTCACAATCTTTTCTCACTGGTGTTACTACAATGGCCTCCTAATTAGTCTTCCTGCTTCTGCCTTTGATAATTCAGGCTACGATCAACGTATTAGCCAGGATTTTCTTAAAATTCAAGTTATGTCGTACCATTCTTGTGCTCAGGACTCTCCAGTGGATTTCCACATCATCGAGATTAGCACCAAAGTCCCTGCAATGATCTCCCAAGACTAACGGATCTGTCTTTCACTACTAGCTGCTATTTCTCTGACCTCATCTTCTATGACTATCCCCATCACTCATTGAGCTCTAGCCATGACAACTTCCTTCCTATTCCTCAAATAGAACAGGGAGCTTTCAACCTCAGGGCCTTTTCATTTTCTCTTTTCTTTCCCCACAATATTTTCTCCAGATATCCCTATTGCTTCCTCATTTACTTCCTTCGCTATTTTTCTCAAAAGTTACAGTCTCAGTGCTGTTTTCTCTGGCCACATTACTTAATATTTCAAACATTTACTGGACATATTTTTGTCTTTTCTCTGCTTTATTTTTTTCTCCTTAGCAGCTATCATTGTTCAATGTAGTATATATTTGTATGTGTATCATTTATTGTCTGCTTTCCTTTCTAGAAGATAAACGTCATGTATGCAAGTACGTTTTCTGTTTTGTTCACAGCTCTAATTAATGCAAAGAATATTGCATGGCACGTACATAGTAGGTACCCAGTAAACATTGAATGAATGGATGAATGAATGAATGAATGAATGTTATGAGACTTAACTCTGCATATCTGCCTGGATTTTGAGTCCTGCCTTTTCTGTTCTAGCCTATCATTCCATACTTGTGTCCTTGTCATGACATATGAAGGCTGGAGGGGAATCTGAGGACCTAAATGTGCAGTGCAATGCGTTGGTGATCTGAATCACTCTAAACTAGCTCTAGGTGAAAATGGAAAAATAGTTCACTGGCTCTACAACCAAAACAGCTGTCACTCTGGTAGTCACCCTCGGACACATTGCAGCTCTGTGACTGGAGAGGCAAAATCAATTTTTTGTATCCATTCAAAGACTTGTTGGTTTTCAGGTTTATCTTAGAACATAGCGGAATCCTAAAACTGTGCTCAAAAACATTCGACAGGGAAAATACTTTGGAGTTTAACATATCCTAGTATCAAGAAATTCTCCTTCTAGTTAATCTAAATATTTTGCGCTAATAGTAAAGCATAGTTATTTTATGCTCAAGAAAGAAAATAGGAGATCTCTGTCATCCACATGATAATCTTATATGTGAAAAATTGTTTTGTGTGGGAAGTATTCCTAGAAGTTAAACACTTTGTCCCACCAAATAGCTATTATTCATTCTGTCCGTAGTTCTTTTTTTTTTTTTTAATTTTTTTTTTAACGTTTATTCACTTTTTTGAGACAGAGAGAGACAGAGCATGAACAGGGAAGGGTCAGAGAGAGGGAGACACAGAATCTGAAACAGGCTCCAGGCTCTGAGCTGTCAGCACAGAGCCCGACACGGGGCTTGAACTCACGGACCGCGAGATCATGACCTGAGCTGAAGTCGGCTGCTTAACCGACTGAGCCACCCAGGCGCCCCTGTCTGTAGTTCTTAATACAGGTGATGACAATAAATATGGTTAATTAAGATAAATAGTTGGTTCATGCTACTAGTCTTAGGTAAGAAAACACTCATACACATATAGTGATATGTGTATGATAATGATATGATATGATATGATAAGTATTTTTCAGAGGCTTTGTCTGCCTTTGGAACACAAGTGGCTGCCTTAAATATCTTAAGAGTCCTTAGTAATATTAGTGAGCAAAATACTTCTGGTCTGTAGGAAACATTGACTGTCTGCTCAGGATTTATCGCCCCTCCCCCACCTTCTTCACAGCACCGAAATTTTGATTCAGTTACTGTACAGAGTACATGTCATTTACCTTCCCAGCTCTGTTCTCTGCCCTCTGCCCTGGAAGGCTGACCAGCATGGACCACATCAACGGGGCTCTGGCATCTTCAGGTTTCTGGTTTGGTTGGAACAATGACGAGCTACAGTAAAAACAGCAGAAAACAAGAATATAAGATTCTTACTTTCACGAGCTCCCTCCCAACCTCCTATGAAATGATCTGTGTTCCTAAATGGGTCACATCTCTTTTTAACATGCTATCCTCCACAGGACTCCTCTTTCAGGTTCTAGTAATCTCTCTGTCCTCTTTTCCCTTTGGGTCTGAGATTGGTGGTCGTTCTGCTGTTGCTTTCTCCAAGTTCCTGTGATATGCCTTATAATTCGAGTATACCCCATCCACACCTTTGTAATTTGGCCCTTTGAGTAAAACAAAAACAATAGCAAATATATCTCACCTCAAAATATCCTAATTTAGTATGTATGATTTCTTTAAAAAATTTGTTTATGTTTTTATTTTATTTTTGAGAGAGAGAGAGAGAGGAGTGAGAGTGTGAGCAGGGGAGGGATAGAGAGAGAGGGAGACACAGAACTTGAAACAGGCTTCAGGCTGTGAGCTGTCAGCACAGAGCCTGATGTGGGGCTCAAACCCACGAACCGTGAGAACATGACCTGAGCTGAAGTTGGACGCTTAACTGACTGAGCAACCCAGGCACCCCTAGTATGTATGATTTCTGATTCCTTTGGAATGCTGACAAATACAGACATCTATAACTTGTTCATGTTAGCTCCTTGCTTTGGGAAAATATTGTGTCAAGTAAAATGCCAGGGATGGGTCCTGATTGGTTAAAACCAATGAGAACATTTAATTCCTCTTGGCTTGGTTGGAAGGACAGTATTAGGCACATAACCTAAGATGATTCAATTGGAATAAATATTATAAACTTTGCCTGGAACTTTTGGACACAAGTACTTTCTTTCCCAATGGGTAAGCCAAGAAGTATGTAGCCTATTATTTGTTAGCTGTCCTACAACTATAGGGCAATCAGCCTTACAATGAAGCCAACATGTGGGCAGGATAATAGAAAGTAGAAGATTGAAACCAAATCCTTGACTGAAACTTTCAGTGAATCCGGAAATCTATTTTTTCAGACTTTCATGAGCTAATAAATCTTCCGTATTGTTTTTGCCAATTTCAGCTGACTTTTCTGTAGCTTGCATCATAATAAGTCTATGAGTCTAACCTAACACATGTTCCCACAGAAACTTGATTCTGATGACTTCTCACAAATTTTCCAGCTGCAAATAGGTATGGGTAGTGAAATAAACCAGGAAGAAGAAATTGACAAGTAAGGATCTCTTTTCCTTTCTGGGGGCTCCTTGAAGTATTTCCAAGTAACCAATAAAACTGTGTGTACCAGTGAGTTTATTCAGCCACTCTGGGACACTCTTTGTAGGAATCCAGTTAAGAAGTTCTTCAATCCACATATCCTTTCCCAATTGCAAACTCATCTACAACCTGATGTCATTACTGGCACAATTATCTTGTAAACAAAAGCTCAGTTCAGAACAGTATTTAGGAAAATCATTACACACAAGTGAGGCAGAATGGTGGTGGCCAATGACATTAATTTTTAAAGTATCCAGAAACTGTTAAGGTCCTTTGAAAAAGATAGAAACAAGGACAGAGAAAAGGTAGAAGATATTAATATATGATGAAGAACAGACTCCAATATGCCTAGACTGTGACACAAACTCAAAGGAAATATGAAAAGAGCACAAAATATCAGAAGTGAATTTATTAGGAGAGTTCAGAGATCAGAAGCCATTTCAGACCAAAAGAGATATATCTAAATAAAGCAAAAGTACAGTAACAGAAGAAATGCTTTAGAGTAGTTACAAATTTGTGAACCAGTAAGAAAAGATAGAATTAAGAGCTGAAAAGAAAGAAAAACATTGGTTTTTACCTCTTTCCATCATGAAACATAGAGATTATCCTGTGCTGGTGACCCATCGACGATCCAGCTGTTCTGGAGACTTGGGTAACCCATTTCCACTGGGTTTGATTATAACACATCAGGTATAATTGTTAAATTGATGATTTGTGGAAATCCATAAGGGATAGTAAGATTGGTACATTATCCATTTATCTACTCAACAAATACTTATTTAGTACCTTTTATGTATCTGTTTTAAACGCTGAGAATATAAGAGTTAAGAAACACAAAACTATCTGCCCTCATGAAGCTTTCATCCTAAGGGTAGACAGAAAATAAACTAGATAAGTAAGTAAATACATATACAATGTTGGTGCCCAGTGCTGGAGAAAGAAAAATGGAGAAGAAGTCTAGAAATGTCATTGCAGAGAGGAGGGTATTTAAGAATTTAATATAGGGCATCCAAGAAAGGCTTAGAAGAAAGTGACATTTGGTAAAAGACCTAAAAAAAACTTAAGGGATAAGCCCTGTGAATAATTTTCAGAGTTGTATTTCTTGGCAGAAGGGATATTATATGGAAAGGTCCCAAAGCAGGTGCTGTCTGGTTCTTCAGGAGCACTGAGGAGCTCATGTGGCCTGCGGTACAGTGACTGAGCAAAGAGTGGTATTTGAGACTAGATAACTAATGGGGAAGTAGGAGCAAATCATGTAGCCCTCACAGATCATAAAATAACTTGAGTCTTCCCTCTAAGTTAAATGGAATACTATTGAAGGGTTTTGAGCAAAGGGTGACAGCACCTGATTTATGCTGTAATAAGATGCAATTGGCTGTCATATTAAGAATATACCGGTGGGTAGCTCAGTCAGTTAAGCATTGGACTGTTGATTATTGGCTCAGGTCATGAGCTCACAGTTTGTGAGATCGAGTCCCGAGACGGGCTCCACACTGACAGCGAGGAGCCTGCTTGGGATTCTATCTCTCCCTTTCTCTCTCTGTCCCTCCCCCACTCGTGCTTGCTCTCTCTCACTCTCACTCTCTCTCTCTTTCTCAAAAATAAATAAAAATAAACTTGAGAATGTGCTAAAAAAATAGTCAAGAGATGATTATTTATGGTGGCAGGTGTAGAGCTAATAAGTAATGGATTTTAGATATTTTTTTGGTAATCCAGGGAAAAATTTTAAGAATATTGCAGGGAGCCTGGGTGGCTCAGTCGGTTGAGCGTCGACTTCTGCTCAGGTCATGATCTCACGGTTCATGGGTTTGAGCCCCGAGCGGGGCTCTGTGCTAACAGCTCGGAGCCTGGAGCCTGCTTTGGATTCTGTGTCTCCCTCTCTCTGTGTTCCTCCCCTGCTCTCACTCTGTCTCTCTCTCTCAAAAATAAATAAAAATTTAAAAAATTAAAAAAAAAGAATATTGCATAGAACTCTCATATAATTGTTTGCATTTTGTCCCATTTACTTTCTCCAAATCTATCTTTCATCACATTATTTCTTTTTTTTTTAATGTTTATTTTTCAGAGAGAGAGAGAGAGAGAGAGAAAGAGAGAGAGAGAGAGGGAGTGCAAGCAGGGGAATGGCAGAGAAAGGAGACAAGGAATCTGAAGCAGACTCCAGGCTCTGAGCTGTCAGCATGGGGCCTGATGAGGGGCTCGAACTCATGAACTGGGAGATGATGACCTGAGCCGAAGTTGGACACTTAACTGACTGAACCACCCAGGTGTCCCTCGTCACATTTTTTTCTGGATCACTTGACAGTATGTTGGGTACACCATGTCCTACTACTAGTAAATATTGCAGAGGTTGGTTCTGAAGAACCATGGATAGTTCTATAGATATATATGTTTAGGATGGAATCAACACGATTTCCTGATTGACCAAAGGTGAGAAATGGAAAAAAGAATTGTTAAGTGTGACACCAAAGCTTTAGCTTGAGCCACTGAGAGGATGGAGTTATCACTGACTAATGTGAGAAAGGAAGACTCAAGAGCAAGTCTGGAAAAGAAGATTACAAATTGTGGGCATATTTTATTTGGGATACCTTTTAAACTTCCCAGTGGAGATCCCGGGTAGATGATTGGATATTCAAGTCTGGAGTTCAGGAATGAGGTCCGGGCTAGAGACCTAAATTTAGGAACTCATAGTAGCTACGTGATACTTAACAGTATGAAATTGCTTAAGACCCCCTAGGAGCTGGGGTAGCTGGAAGACAGAAAAGTTCCAAAGATGGAGCTCTTGGTCCTTCAAAGTCCAGAGGTGGGGGTGGGGGGGATGACAAGGAAGTAGCAAAGGATCCCAAGAAGGAGTAGCCAGAAGAAGCAATAAGATGAAGGCAATGTGTGGTGGGTTTAGAAGGTAAGTGAGGAAAACATTTTAAGGAGTAGAGAGGAGACAACTCTTGTCAAATGGTTCTAATAGGCCAAGATAGGAACAGACCATTTAATTTAGCAAAGAAGAACTAGATAAGTGGGTGCTGTGAGTTCAAGAACAAGGGGACAAGAGAAATGCTAGCAGAATATAGACAACTCTTTCAGAGTTGACTTAAAATAGGGGTGGTATTTAGAGTTCAGGCCATGATCAAGGTGTTGTTGTTGTTGTTGTTGTTGTTGTTTTGTAATATGAGATAAGTAGCAGCATATTTACATGTTTATGGTAATCAACTAAGAAGATAAAATAAATTAATGGTTCTGAGAAGAGAAAATATCAAGAGAGGAGTTCATTAGTAGCAATAAAAGACAAGTTTGCATATTATACGCAGCACTGATGCAGATAGTGCAGACCGTGGTGGGAGCCTCTCAAAATTCTCTTTTGATTACTTAAAATGTTCAAGGGAAAGAGGAAGAAAAGTTAGCAGTTGAAAATTTAGATGCGGGGAAAGATGTTGGAAGTTTGAGGAAACAGGAAAAAGTATGAAATTTGCATAGGGAAGTGGAGAGGTGTACTGGTTAGAGAAACAGAGTATTCTGGGGCATTTGATTTAGTGATCGTGAATACAAAAGTCCAGTCAGGATGATGGAGTTTTTCTCCAGCCACGTTCGGCAGTGTGAGTGTAGGCGCTGAGTAGGCAGAGTTGAATTTAACAAGGTATGTGGTTTAGCCAAGTGAGTAGAGCAAAGTGAGAGGAAAAGTAGTTGAGGATAAATGCAAGGAGGTGAATACAAGGATTAAACATGGAATTTAGACCAGTTTAAGAGCAATAAACATAAAAGGGACGATGGGCAATGAAAAACAATGGTGGGATCCACATATGGTTAATATCGTTTATGCACTGTATATACCTTAGAGTACCCCTTTCAGGTGTGTGCCATTAATATCTGGAATTGTATATTTATTCTAATAATTTTCTGAAGACGGCACTCAAATGTCTTGTTTTATGAAAGCATGGTTTATTATAGCAGTTTCCAAAAGATTCAAGTGAAATATCTTGAAGACTCACTAATTCTAAGACATCATAGGGGCTAGAAGTGGCCCCACCAGTGGATATGAGGTCCTGCTTGATTAAGGGATTATTGGAATTGGGGCACTGGAGGGTGTGGGCTGGAAACAAAAGAAGTGGTCAGAAAGTGGGGTGTTAACAGCTGAGATTATCATTACGGGATAGTTGTCATTATTGATAATGACAAGGTCAAAATTATGATCCTGGGAGTGGATGGCTAACGTAAGGGAAGCACAACAGTGATCTAAGAAGAACAGCTTCTGAAGGAACCATTGGGAGAAAGTGACAAGAAAATCACATTTGGGAATTAATGTTCTTATCTTAAAATGTATCAGTAAGCTAAAGGTTTTATATTTTTTAAAAAAATTGTCTTAAAATCCTAACTTTTAGAATTCTAGAACAATATTAAATATGAGTTAAAATAGATTCAATGTCTTAAGCAGCAATTTTTCTGAGTTTTGATCGAAATAAATGTTTGCATTCTCCTGTTTACTCCAAGTCTGTGGCTGTATTGAATACTGTTTTGTTGGCAAACAGCCTTCATTCACAATCTGTTCTATGTTCAGGGGCTGGAAGTTTGGGAATTACATTTCCCAGGATCCCTTTCCTTGGGGAGGATGGATGAAATTTGCATTCTGCCAGTGATCTCACGTGAGATCTGAAAGCAAAGGGGACACACAACAATTCCCCCTCCAACCTGGACGGCAATTAGTTCCACAGCGGCTGGTGGAATGCCAAGCTCCACCACCAGGAGGAGCCTCAGAGCAGGGGCATTGTGATACTGCTGGCCATTTGCGGCAGTATCTTGACCTCTAGGTGGCAGCAGCAAGTTGCTGAGTTCTGGGCTGCCTCTGCAGGGGTGTCATCTGACATTAGTCATGCTAATGGTGACTTCTCAAGCTTTACCAACAACTTCTGAGCCCCCAAATCCCTGTGTCAAATCCTCACGTTTTGATTTTTCTTTAACGAATCCTGATCGGCACAATATTTCACACCAAGACTGTTCCAGACCTACAAAGATGGGAATCTCATGTTGGTTAGTTGATCTGGTTGGGTTTGCATACAGTGATGATCTCTTTCCAATGTAAAATAGAATTCTAAGGAGACAGGGCATGCAGTGGCTAACTTACTTAAAGTATCACGTATTGATGCCTCAAGTTAAGGGCCTATTGAAGTCAAGAATTCAGGAACCCAAGTTGGCTACTGCTGTGCAATAGAAAAGAGAATAGAGGACTATGGAGTATGTCAGCTACTTTTTTTTTTTTTTCAACGTTTTTTATTTATTTTTGGGACAGAGAGAGACAGAGCATGAACGGGGGAGGGGCAGAGAGAGAGGGAGACACAGAATCGGAAACAGGCTCCAGGCTCCGAGCCATCAGCCCAGAGCCTGACGCGGGGCTCGAACTCACGGACCGCGAGATCGTGACCTGGCTGAAGTCGGACGCTTAACCGACTGCGCCACCAGGCGCCCCTATGTCAGCTACTTTTGATTACAATCGAGACCATAGAGAAAGAAAATGACAAGCCCAAGAACTTCACAACCTTGGATCAAGGCATGGCCAGAGACCCATAAGGCTTCTAAAGGACCCTTATTCTTGTAGCCACATTGTTGGTACAATCAAAAATCAGACCTAAGGTTTGTTGTTGCAGGCTGCAACTTTATAATGCAAGATGAATTCGGAGCCTTGCTAGGTCTCTTACGTGAAAACCAGGGCTTTTATTGTGAAAAGTGGGCTATGTGAATTGGGAAAGAACCATTTTGGAGGATTTGGGTGAACTTAGTACTTCAAACCCCAAATCCTTCTGAGGCTTCCTTGCCAGCTGAAGTGAGCCCTTCCTCCCTGGTCTGTCCTTCATCCCTTGTTAGAAAACTCCACAAGCAGAAATTACCTAGTAAGGGCCTGCCAATCTCTTAAGACCCAACCAGACCATTACTGACTGCCTCGAGACCTTGACTGTAACAAGTCCCTTGACTTTTGAAAAGTAAGAAAGCTGTTTGGTTTAGAGTTTTCTCGTTTGTACACAGAAGTGTGTTTTAAAGAGACTTCAGACTAAGGGAGGGAGGTGGAAGGGAAAATCCAGTTTTGAGTTGCATATGTTCTCATACCATAAAGATACACTTCTTGTAAGGCCCTCTGCTGATCCTTTTGACAAATAAACGACATATTTTAATTATGGCAAGTATTAGCACACTTACATAAAAGAGAAATGATAGAAACGTAAATGATTATTTTCAGATTTCATATGGGTACCAGAACTCTAAATTTACAAATACACAGACACAGTGATGCAGCCACTGGGGTAAAGCTGAACTGAACCCAGTCTGTGAGTTTTTGCCATTCTCTGGCACATCCTACTAATGGAGAGAAGGGATATTGGGGGTCTAGCTGCCAAGCTGCATGAGAATGGGACTCCATGTAAACTGAAAGAGTATGAAAAGAAGACAGATGAGGAGGACAGGCCTTGACCTTGGTGGAAGAGGAAATTGGAGATTGCTACCCTGGCAACTGTTTCTTGGCCTGTGATGGTCCTGTGATTATATTTTTCTGCCCTTAGGAACTGGTATCCTAAAGCAATCAGCCTGTTGCAAAGTGAGGTAGACACTGTTTTCCCTTTATTTGACAACCTCAGAAGCATCTGGAATAGTAGTAATAACTATAATAATGATGGATTGTAATTATATTGCATATCCTGACCACATGCCAGGCACTGAAGTGAGAAGTGCTTTCCAGGTATCAGCTCATTTAGTCCCTGCAATAGCCCTATGAATGAGATATACTGTTATAATCCCACTTGCGGGTTTGTAAAATCTGAACTTGAGAGAGGTTAAATTACTAGCTACACATCACATTGGTAGCTAATGATGGAGCTGGAATCCAAACCCAGGCCTTTCTTGCCCCCAAACCCAAGACTTTAACCCCTATACTATTCTGATTTCCTTTGGCCACACATGGCCTTACGTCCCATATATTTTAGCTATTAAACTCCCCTCAAACCCACCACCATTCTTCTAATAATGAATGCCATGATCTTCCTAAAGGGTCACTGTAGCAGCTTTCTAACTCATCTACCTGTACTCATTTTGGCTCCAATGCCCAACCTGTTTTCATATTACAGCCAATGGGAAAATTTCAAAACATGAATCTGATCATGTTGCACCACCCTACTGAAAATGCTTTAATGGCTCCATGTAAAGACTCATCAATGCAGGCTGCTCTTTCAGGCCTGCACGGTGTGTCCATTCCTTTGGAACCTCCTGGGGCCCATTGTTCCCGAAGCTCCTTCCCCTCCCTTGCTGTCTCTTCTGCAGCTACACTGGTCTTCCTCAGTTCTCCAAATGCACTGTGCCCTTTTCTTCCATGGAGCCTTTCCAAGAGCTCTTTCCTTTGGCATGCATTTGCACACCCCACCCCACCCCTTTTTCGCCTAGTTAATACCCCTTCTTCTGCCCATCACTTCCTACCAGTCTTTCCGATCATTAAACTAAGTTAATTTAATCCCTTAATTAAACTATTCTCCGAAGGCTCTCGTAACACTTGCCTTTTCTTCAAGGTTGGGGTTTTATAGTTATTCACGTGGTTCTTTGATGCATGTCTATATTCCTGATCATGTTGCCTCCATGAAGGCAGGAACCAGGAAGTAGCCACAGTACTTAGGACAACATTTGGCATTTGATAGGCAGTTAAGCCAAAGTTGTTGAATAATGGGGCTACAGCAAACCTCTACAGGGGGATACGAGAAAGACGAGCCTTTCCAAAAGTCTATAATGTGCTTGGCCCTTGTGTGGAGGATGAAGATCAGCTGAGAGTGGAAGGTCAGCTCATCAGGCAACCAGTGCCGGCCAGATGGCCCCAGATTCTCACCGCCTGAGCCTAGGAAGAGAGTAGCTAGCTCTCATCAAGGAGTTTCAGTTGGTGGGAGCAATGTTTGTCTCACAACTTACTTCTCAAGTGGGTCAACCTAAAGAGGCAACTGCTTAATCCCTAAGAGACTCTTAAAAGAGAACAAACGGAGGGTTGCTGGAGGGGAGGTGGGTTGGGGGATGGGTCGAATGAGTGATGGACATTAAGGAAGGCACTTGTTGAGATGAGCACCGGGCGTTATATGGAAGTGATACATCACTAATTTCTACTCCTTAAGTCTTTATTACACTATATGCTAACTAACTTGGATTTAAATACAATTAAAAATTAAAAAAAAGGAAGCAATTGCTTAACACACTGAGCAGTGAGCATGTAAAATACCTTCTTATCCTGTCTTCAACAGGCTTCAGGGTGAATTGGTTCGATAAAGGTAGAGACTGAGAGGAGAACCGAGTCTGATCCTTTCCTCGTGAGTGGTAGGCCTGGAACTTGGATCTAAGTCTGGTGACCACACAGGAAGAGGCTGTTATCTGGAATGACTGGACTGTGATGGGTTATCTCCATGATGAGTTCTGGGACGATGGTCACCCTGAGGTAGAGGCAGGGTATACACTGAGAGTGATTCACCCAAACAGCACCCTCTCCAGACCCAACTTTCTGGTCTAAGGAATTCCACCATTAGAAATTCTCTGGTCTCTAAAAAAATGTAAATACAAGGAAAAACAGCACATCAGATCAGATTCCTTTCAGATATTGTGGTTTTGATGGGGTCTGGAAGAAGAAGGAATTTCAAGAAAATACACAGCTAAATCGTGGAGTGTTGGTGGCAAGTGAGCAAAAGGCAGGAAGCAACGAGAAACTTCATCAACTTAGGACAGTCCCTGCGTTTAGCAAATTTAGAGAATAGGAAACTGTTTTGTTTGGATTAAAAATCTGAGGGATAATTATTATTAAAAATTTTTTAATGTTTATTTATTTTCGAGAGAAAGAGAGAGAGAGCGCGCGCGCGTGAGCGAGCACGAGTGGGGGAGGGGCAGAGAGGGAGGGAGACACAGAATCTGAAGCAGGCTCCAGGCTCTGGGCTGTCAGCACAGAGCCCACATGGGGCTAAAACCCACAAACCTTGAGATCATGACCCGAGCCAAAGTGGAACACTTAACCAACTGAGCCACCCAGGCACCCCCCGAGGGATAATTGTTATTTTTAAGATTCTTGCAACATAGTTTTCATTATTTGAGTTGCCATAATCCTGTTGGACTTGGGTTTTGTTGTCGGTGGAGGGAGACTGTGTTTGACTTTGCTTGGAGACCATAAAACCACAACAAAATAGATTCTCCTGGATGCTACCTAGGCAACACCAGGACCTCCTCTACACCGGGAGAGGGACTTGTGATGAAAGACACAGGGCTCCACAACGAACGGCATGGATACAGTGCGTCTGAAGAAACTGAAGGTGGTTCTTCAGAATCATCTTAATGAGTAACCAAGAATATAAGAATTTAAGGTGTCAAGTGCCTTCTCAGGAAATCCAAGCTTTATAAACAACAGCAAAAGCCTCTAGTCTGACCAGTCTCCCTAAAATTATTTGCTACTGTTCTGACAGCCAGAAAAGTCAGCTGTTATGATCTTTGTGAAAGTTGATTTAAAAGGAGCCTGCTAAATGTCCTCGTTGAACTGCATCACTTCCTTCCTGGGACCATCAGGGAACCTCCCCAGCCTTTCAAGACAGGTTCTGCTTAGAAAGGTCAACCGGGCAGTGGGAACCCCAGGCAAAAGTTAGCGGCTAGGGCAGCGCATCTCCTTCTCGGAGCTCTCGGCCGTTCCTTCTCCTCCTCTCCCCCCCGGGAGGTGGACCCCGTGGAAAGATTCGCCGAGAGGGTGGGTCACAGCTCGGGTTTGCAGCTGCGGAGAAGCGCCGGAGGCCGTGCATCTCCGGGAGGTAGGGGAAGCCTGCGAGAGAGCCTCCAGGCCCCCGCCCCCGGCTCTTCCAGCCACCGGCTCTTCCAGGGGCGCGGGGCGCGGGGCCGGGGAGGGGTGTGGCGGCGCCAGGGTAGCCAAGGCAACCTGCCAGGGGCGCTGAACCCCCTCCCCCCCAACCCCCCCGCCCCCGGGCCGACCTTCCCCTCCGAAAGGAGCACTCGTGCGGGGGGCGGGAAGGGGGGAGAGTGGGGGGAGGCCTAAAACCCCAGGGTGCATCCGAGGGGTGGACCCGACTGCAGAGGGAGGGCAGAGTCGCCGAGCAGCTGGGCGCAGGAGTGAGCGCGCGTGCGAGCGGCCCGGGTGGGGGGGGAGCGCGGCTGCGGATCTGCCGCGGGCGGGAGCCGGCCGGCGTGTTGTGCACTCTGTAACCCGGGCGGCCCGGCTCCCTGCAGCCCCGCCGCGGCGCCCGAGCTCCCGGGGCCCGCCGCTGGCCGCGCGCTCGCCTCGCTGCCGGGAACCTGGACGAGCCCGGGAGAGCGAAGGTAAAAGGAAAGAGGAGGAGAGATGGAGGGCAGGGGAGAGGGAGAGGGGAGAGAAAGCGAGCGGGCGAGCGAGCGAGCGAGCGAGCGCGCTGATGTGGGTGCTCGCCGAACAAATTGCAGAGGCAATTGTGAGCAAGTTTGTACTTGCATGCCGGGGTTGTGCGTGCTTCACGGGAGGGAGAGGGCGGCGATGGTGGCGGCGGTGCTGGTGTGCGTACGTGTGTGACACTCAGGGATGAGGAGATAAGGAGGTGGAGAGCGTCCTCCCTGCTTCTCGTACGTAGATATCCCTATTAATATCCCCCGCTCGCGTTGTCATTTCCGCTTGTGGCACTTCTCTTGGGCTCCAGTGATGCAGAAGCAAAAGGCAGCCACCCTCTTGTTGTGCTGGTCGGTACTGTTGCTACTATCAGATGGGAGATGCAGGGCGTTGGGCAAATTCTAGGAGCCTCCCTTCCTCCACCCTCGACTATTTTAGGAAGGGCTGAGGGGGGCGGGAGGGGGGGGGGGAGGGGAAATAGCCCCGGCCGAGGGCTGGAAGACCTCGCAGAGGCCGGGCTTCAGACAGTCACCTTGCAATTGCTTCCAGGCAGAGCCCACGCTAGAGGGCAAGATAACTTTCATCTCCTCCCCGGAAAGACACATTTCAGAAATTTTGCATTGCTGCCCGAGGAGTTCGGTGAAATGGTGGTTCACAGGGCGGCAGGTGCATGGCGAAAGGGCAGGAAAGTAGTGCAGAGTAAAGCAGCTGTCGGCCGCCAAGCAAAGAAAGCCCGGTGGGAACCGCGGTGAGGTGTGCCGCCTGGGGTGCCAAGAGCTTGGAGGCTGCAAGTTCAGGCCCAGCCCAGGGAGAAACACCGGCTGTGAAACCGCTGTTAGCATCCTGGAATGTTCTTTCTCAGCTTTGCAGCTTGGGGTGGGAAACCTGTCTGTATCTGAAATTCATCTGTGAACGTTAAGAAAGTTCTAAACGAATTATTTTTCTCTTTTTGAGTGTAGTTTTGTCTTCATCTGAGATCCGCTTTACGAAAGGAAGTATTTGTAGACAAAAGCCAGACTTGTGCAAGAGACAAATGTAGTAATTTTCAGTTAAGCAACAGTTATTAATATGACCCACATCTGCATAAAATGCTGATTTAATTAGTCGTGAGGATTGTTTTTTAAGAGGCCTGCTGTTCCCCATGATGAAAAAGATTAATAGTATGGGTAAAAAGTTCCTAATATTGCCAGAACATTGTAATAAAACACATAGCTATTTTTTTTTTCTTGTGTTTTTGAGTCTGTTCCTTACTTGGTGGCAAATTGAGAACAAAATGTACCAGATCAATGCTAATTTAATATGTTTCATGCTGAAGATAAAGGCACATCTTCAGACTGACTCAGATAATAATATTGCTAGCCTTTGAAAATATTTGCTCAGCTATTACATTATAGACTCATTGTTATCTTTCTTGACTAATGATTTTTCACAAACTGGTTTGTTTCTGTTCTCACTGTCCCCACATACAAATTCTTGTCCCTGGATTCTTTCTTGCAAGGGAGCCGAGGTTGGGAAAAGGTAGTTTACCATTCAGGATTTTTCAGGACTTGCTTGTCTTAAATGTGGAGGGCACCTCACTGGGACCTGCTCTCTGAAAGTAGGCAGCACACATAGCTTCTTGGAAATGACAGGCGGTGTAAATTGAACAGGATGTAGGAAGCCCATGACTGGGCCAAGTTGCTGGCGTTTTCTCAGCTCTAGATACTGCAGCCACACCCCGTGGCCTGACCTTGAGAATCACACAGGGCCCAAGACTCCCCTGTGAGGGAATCGTGTTTCTCCCCCTCTTCACTGTCTTAGGCGTCCTTCCTTGTGATGTAATCCAACCAGAACCAGTGTTTGGCAAGAAGTGCAACATATACTCTAGCAAAGTATGGGAGGAAGGTAGTAGATATCTTTGGGCCTGATTTATACTGCAACCTTCCCCCCAAAAGTTGAATCATGACACGTCATATTTGTCATACTGATCCGCTCTGTACTTAGTCTTTTGGTTACCTGTTTCCATGTTTGTTCTTCCAGAGAAAGGACCGATTCTTATTTGTTACCCTGTACATTTCATAGTAGTGAATAATTAACAGTACTATTCACTGATAGCCCATACACATACATTAGTAATATATCTGTATTAACTCCAGATGTCCCTTTTCTCCCTACTGCTTAGCCATCTTAGTGTTTATTAATTAGTACCATTGCTAAAGGATGAATAGAGAAAAACAATAATTAACTTTAAAATTAGACACTTACATGACTCACTCCAGCAAAGGACTTAGAAGGGGTGGATGTGTATTTATTAGCTTTTTTATTTTTGCTTAATAGTGAATTTTAGTAGGGGCTCTATTCTTATACATATTTAGATGTCTACTTCAGTAATATTTATATTTCATACGGCTGTGACCCTGTTTGTGTCTTATGGTCTCAGTGCATCTTTCTGAGTGAGAAATGAACCACATCATCTCTGGTGGTTGCAGGGTTTGGAATTTTCTGTTATCGTTTCCTAGTACCTAAAATTGTAGTTGCATTGCTTTAAGATGTGTTCTTAGGGCCTAGCAGTGTTCCTCCTAATGTTTTTCCTAACGCGTTTTTTTTTTTAGGAGCACAAACAAAAAACTGCCTTAGCCGCGAGTTGTCCATTCTGCTTAGAGACTAGAGAAGTCCAGGTTTGATGATTCACTCCTGTGCTTTTTTCACGGGGGCTGGTGTTAGAAGAGTGTGGTTCAGATAGGAGAATCCCAAATAGCAGACAGTGTAAATTCCCACTGCATTCTGCACAATAATTGCAGCAGATGGTTATCGATTGGGTATTCAGTTTGCTCGAACGGTTCCCTGGATTTCTCCATGAGAGAACTCACCCTGCTTTGTTGTCATATTATCGATTTCATCTCCCCCTCTGATGCCGAAGCTCTACGAGGGGCTTATCTGTCTTGTTTACTGCTATTTACTCAGTACCATTGTCCTTTACAAATAGTTTCTCAATACCCTTTTGCTGTATGAAATGTACTGGGCTCTTACTTCTCTGCCTGGAGTGGTGGATGACTTTAGCTACAGACGGATCTTCTCCTGGAAGGATTTGGAGACGGTGCCGGGACTGCTAATTCATACACAACCCATCAATGTCTACCTGATTCTCTCTTTCCATCCCAGTACCGGTCCCCCTCACTGCCCACGATATCCTGCACCTATTAAAAACTCTTTTAATTTCCCTGGGAATAGTGAGCTCGTTGGTGCTGCTGGACCTTCCTCTGCCCACAACCTCAACTGCCCACAATCGCTCAGTTCCAGGCGTGAATTTCAAGCTTTTGTGACCTTTGACCAGCTATTTTAGTGGTCACTTGTGCTGCCATTGGTTTTGGACCTGGGGAGCATGCTTGAGGGCACCTCTCCACTTCGCATATTGCAGGTAGAGAAACTGAGGCCAGGGGAAGGAAAATGGAAACCAGTTATTTGCTGGACCTCTGCTACATGCCAAACAGTCTGCTAAGCATATTACATACTTATCTTTTTAAATTTATGCAGGATAAAATTAAACCAATAATATAGCATAAAATGACTTCATTTTACAGATGAAGCCACAAGTGCTCAGAAAAGTTTACTTTTCTTCAGGTCGCATGGATGGAGTTAAGACTCTGCCCCAGATCTTTCTTAGTCCATAGTGTGTGGATGTCGTGGTACCATACTCCCTGTGGTAGGTCGTTACTGGGGACTTCCAGCTCACACTCAGTCAGCTAGTTGGAACAAAGCTAAGCCTAGACTCATATCTTCTGACCCCCAGTTTCCTTTTATTTTCTTTTTATTTTATTTGTTTGATTAATTAGAAATTTCTTATATATTCCCCTGAAAGTATCAGTAAACAGCAAGACTATCAGAATTTCACAAAGGAGGAAATGCACATATGATGAAAACAAAATATTTTATCTTCTGTCTGAAAAAGGAAGGATATTGCATTTACTCCTTTTGCAGTGAGGAGGGAGGGGTTTTCTGTAAAACAAAAATGTCTGTTGAGGGCCTGGGATGTTCTCAGGGATCCATTTGGCATCGATGGTGAGATGTCAAAGTGAGAACAGTTATAGACTCTACCCTTGCAGAATGTTCACAGTCTACTTAGAGTGTGAGACTAACAGTGGTGGTGAATATAAGACAAATTATACTTATAATAACATGGGTTGTTAGTGCTCAGTGTGTACAGGAGCATTTAAGGATGGCTTCAAGCAGGGTGGGGGGCCTGGGCCAGGTATTTAGTGATCCTTGGGATCTGCTCAGCTAACAGTGCCCCACACAAGGGCGAAGTTGTTACCGCAAGCATATGAGTGCATGAGGTGAAGATATTGGAAGTAAGATCTGCACAGCCCCTCTGGCTGCTGAGCTCAGTTGATGGTACCACGACCCATGCAGTCTCAGGGCAGAATCCTGAGAGTTATCCGAGACACTTTGACAACCCCGTTGCCCATTTCCTATCTCCCCTCCCTACACATTTGCCTCCTAGAGATTTTTCAGATCTTACCCTGTACTCACTGTCTTATTTTAGTCTGTCATCATCTTGACTCCTGAGATACTTTCCTTAGGGATCTTTCTGAATCTTTCAGTCTTGTCTCCTTCAAATATACCCTTAAAAACTGTACCTAGAATAATCTCAATTATACTTGGGCACTTGTAGCTTAAAATCCAGTGGTTTCCTATTGCCTCCCACAGAGAATCAGGACGAAGCTTCTGAGCATAGCACACAGGGCCCTCAACCGTCCGGTGCTACCTCCTTCTCCAGCCTCAGCTCCAGAATGTCACCTGGGAGAGTCCTTCGTGATCGAACTCTTGGTGCTTCCCACATAGAATCATCTGTTTCTTGTGTCCATGACTTTGCTCAAGTTATTCACTCCACCTGGCATGTGTCTTTCATATTTTTTTCCTGACTAGCTCATTTACCAAGATTCAGTTCAGGGGTGAGCTCCCTCCCAGGACACTTTTCCAGAACCTTCCGATTGGCTTAGCGCCCACCCTTTGTATTTTCCATCTCTGTATTTGGACTTGCCCGTGGTATTGTTATATTGTTTTTTTTTTTTAATATGTTGTATCTCCCACTATGTTCCAAGCTCCTCAAAAAATAGAAACTATGTCATGTTCATCTTGGTACCCCCAGCCTTGACCTCTGAGACTCAGAATGGATTTGTTATACTATAGAAGTAAGACTGAATACGTAACCTGAATTTAGACATAAGTACAGAAATTCTGAGTTTAACATGGCCTTCAAAAGATAAATATATCATATATATATATATATGTATATATATATCTCAAGTATTTGTATCAAGTACATATATATACATTTATATACATTTATATGTATATATATGTACATATATATTTATATGTATAAAAGAGAGGGAGAGGAGAGTTGGAGATTAATCTATTATATAACATAAATGTGAACGAGAAGAGGGTAGAAACATGGTGATCTGTAATGCAGTGACTTACAGAAATCCTTTTTAATTCCATAATTCTTGATTGATGGTGGGAGTCATGACTTTTATGAACTCCAGTGCTGATCAGAAGCTGCCTTGGGATAACTGAATTAACATGAATTTCTTCCTTCATCTCTACTTAGTATATATGTAGTTTTCTAGCCAGCTAGAGAAAGTTATATTCTTACATTTGGGGAAGTTCACTTTCTAACAGTTTAAAGGACCCATTTGTAATATCCTCAAGGCACTTCCCACTGCTTACTAGTCTTCAAACTATGGTAGCTTTTGCCTGTGGGCAAGTGGAATATTTTCCCCCAGGAGACGAGGGCTGCTAATAGGCACATAATTCCAGCAAGGCTAAAGGCCTTGATGCATGCCAGGCCAGCCATAAACAATTATTTCTCCTCTGAGGATCCCTTGGAAAGCCACCCGTTGAAAGGTACCTCTCTAGCCCAGAAGCCGCCAAGTTTTGGGTCCTCCTTCTACTAAATACCCTTTCAAGTAGCCAAGAGCAGTCTGCCTGTGTCTTCTTACCAGTTAAGGCTACTTCACTGCACCATCTCACCCTAACTTGTTAAGTGACCAAGTACATTCTTCTCGCTCCATTATACCTTTCGGATGCTTTTTCCATAGGGCAGCAGCAATATGCAATGTTTTGCATCCTTTTTGAGATAGTGTTCTAAAACAGGTGTTATCAGCTTTGCATTCATGCATTCTAACCGGATACCCATGCATGCTAATATTAATAATGCCATCTTAAAATTAGTCGTAATTTATAATATACTCTATCACACAGCCCCTGTCTCATAAATCATACTGTTTGAATGACCACACATTCAGGTTATAATACAGTTGTTGATAGCACTCATCGATTCCTCTTGGTTTCTTTCTTTTTCCTTCTGGCAGGTGGCCCGTCCCACATGGATGTGCTTTCCCTACAGGTGTGTCTATACCATCCTTCCCTGCCCCCGGCCCGTTCTTTTTCTTCACCTTCCTCTTCATAATGCACAGGTGTGCATTAATGCCTTGGTGTGCGGCCCCTTGGTTAAGTGTCTGTCTCTGGGTGCATGTTCAACCTCTGCTCCTTTCTTCATTATTTATCCTACTTCTGGCGAAACCTTCTCTTCACCTAACCTTAGGGTTAGGAAATCCTTCTTCAAACTAAATGTCTCAATGTCAGGATTTCAACTACTCTCTTAACCTTTCTGTCTCCTTGCCCAGTCCAGGATGATGAATTAAACTTGACCAAAGCTGAGAATTCAGGATGGGGTTAGAAAGAAAATGGCCTTTCTGCTCAAGCCACCCCTAACCCTAGCCTTACAACCTGTTTTGGAGTCTTTCTGTATGGGAAAGAAAGAAAGAAGCTAAATCAAATCTGTGTTGACGTCTGAAAACAGAATATTTGAAACTCACATTTTTAGAATGAAATACTTTTCCATTTATACTGTTTTAACTTATCAAATAGTTATTAGAAGCTAAGATTTTTTTTAAGTTTTTATTTTTATATTTTGATCCCAGTGTAGTTAACATACCGTGTTGTATGGGTTTCAGGTATAAAATACAGTTATTGAACAATTCTGTACATTACTTAGTGCCCATCTAGGAGCTAAGATTTAATCTCATTCCTGGAAATTGTACAAATGAAACAGCAAAATATGTGCACAAAGCAGGCTGAAATAGCATATATAAGAGAACTTGGGAGTATTAAGAAAGACTTCATAGTACATTCACTTTCATAGATCAATGGAGAAAGATTATAGTTTAAAGAGAAAACATGGAATACGTGAACATTTCCTTTTTAGCAACCAACTTTATTATGTGTATCTCATGTACGTATTTATTTTGTCAAATATAAGAATTCCTAGCATTTGCATAGTGCTTTGTAAATATTTTACCTGGCAATGAATGATCTATTCGAATTGAATACAAATGGTTTTCTTTTTAGCACTAGGATGACGTATGTAGTTTTTTTTTTTTTTTTAATATTGTACCTTTTCTATTTGTTTTTCAGATTCCTGAGTTCATTTAAGAGAACAGTCTTAAAATAAAAGAAAGAAAAGAAGTGGTTCAGTCTTGGAAGTGGCATCTCCTTGCCAGCTGCTGCAAGCGCTGGGGATTCGTTTACGACCGAACACATCCAGAAAGCTCCGGTATGTTTTCGTGAGTGATATGGTGCTACATCGCCCTGGGACAAGAGTGTCTGCTGTTGGTTTCCTGCTGGGGGAGACAGCATGGCTGCCTCCAGGACCTCACGGTCTCCCCGGGACATCGCCAATGTGATGCAAAGGTTGCAAGGTAAGGGTCAGAAATGTCAGGGTTTGTTCTGTATTTTTTAAGTACACTTTAAATACCAACTTAACTCAGGATCTTTTCAATTTGCTTGCACTTTTATTCAATTTTATGAAACTACAGCAAGGGATCACAAAATGACGTCTCTCATGCTCGCGTTTTCAGACTAGTCATGCTGTTTGAAGATGCTATCTTTTTCACGTAGAAAAGAGACAAAGACCAACCTCTTTGTTTGGTTTTATGTCTGCATTAGTGTGATCTTTAGTGGTTATTCAGTGTCTAGCTGGGAATTCAGTTATCGCCAAACTGCCCTTCAGTCACCAATGACAATACAGTGCCGTGACAGTGCACAAGGGTATCATGACGACGGTGACAAAAAATTGTACGCTGTGGTCAGATAAGTCAACTAATAGTTTAAATATCCCAACTAGGAAGCCCTCAGAGATCTAGAAAGTCTTTTAGCAAAATGAGGGGCAAAGAGGTGCAGAGGGTTTAAGACGTGACGGGATTAATGGCGAGTGGCAGTGTGTGGACTAGAACCACCTTCCTCCCCACTGTTCTTTCTCTAATAGCCAACTTTTCTAGAAGACAATTCGCAGTGAAATGTTATAGCAGCTTATGGATTAATTTGTAATTGTGAATTACGCATGCATTGAAACATGTATATTCTTTAAAGCATAAAAATAATCATCTTAGAAGACTATGAAAATATTGCTTCCTTGTCACAGTCCTAATGCTACCTCTCCCCAACTTGAAACGGATATAAAAATATTCAAATTTTATAGGGTTTTTTTTTTCCTGGTATTTGTCAGGAGCGCCTAAAGTAATGTTACAGGTTGGCTTTTTGCTCTTCGAGTATCTCCAGCAAGCAAGCGATTGCTGTAGTTTTCCACCGCGACCATAATAATAATCTCTTACAATCCCACCTTCCTCACTTATAGTGTATTTGATGTGCATAGCAGTCATTTCCAGGTAAGCCCTCTTGACTTTCAAATACAGGTGAAACTCTGGACATTCGTGGCCCAGGGCGTGCTCTCAGCTACAGAAAGGCACGAGCTTAGTGGAGCTGTGCGTTTCTCCATGTCAGACCGGAGGCCACCACTGTCCCTGACACCCCTGCAATCACAAGGCTCCCATGCGTGTTGATTGTCCTGGGCTGGTTTTTGATGCTTCAGTGCCAGTGGCACTTATTTCAAGCTTATTGCTGGAAGATCTCATCGTCACACCAGAAAGAGCTTGGTTCAATAAAAGAACAGATCCTTGCTGAATATGTGGGCATAGACCTCCTCCATAGGCCAAAAACAAACAAACAAACAAACAAACCCTGATTATGTCTACACAATGCTAAGGATCTCCAGTTTAAATTGTACATCTTTTTTTGGGTAGATGGAATACTGAACTTAGAGTTCCATTTTTCTGTCTGTGTCTGTCTTTGTTGTTTCCTGGGCACAAATTCCTGAGCCATGTTGTGCCTCAGTGACCTCATTTACAAAAAGATGGAAAGGAAACCAGAGGTCCCTTACAAAAGGTAAGGAAGATAATTAGGTAATAAAGCAGATTTTCCTTTGAGTTTATTAAATACGAAAATTCCCTGGATCATATATATATATCTACATATGTATGTATGTGTATATATATATGTATATGTACATATATACACACATATATATATACATATATATGTACATATATATGTGTGTGTGTATATATATACACATATATGTATATACACACACACAATAAAGGGAAATTGTACAGGGTAATTTGATAAAGATTAAATAAGAATCAGATTATGATTGTACAAAGTGTTTACTTTTTATTCTTATTTTGCTTTGAAATTTTTTTAGTAAGGTAGTGGTTAGGTTAAGAGGGGAGGGAAGAGTACTGTGCCTCAGTCTCTTATTATTTCTGTAGTGTATAGATATGTGGTTTTTCCTGAGAAGTGTGTGGAGTAGGGGAAGGACTGGAGCCCCTCACTCCCATCCCACTCCTGGCTTGTCCCAGTGGCTGTCCCATTTTAACATCTGTGCATTTTGAGCCCCCCCCCCCCCCCCCCCCCCGTAAAATGCGGACTGCTCACACTCTGGATTGTTTCAAGCTCAGCAAGATGATGACAAAAAGTGCTTTAAAAACTCTACTCTCATCTAATGAGCTGTTCAAATAGCCATGGAAGAAAATTGGATGAAGAGGCATAGGCTTGATAATTTGTTGCAAATTTTTCTAGCCATGCAGATTTGGGAAGGAATGTTAGTAGTTTTATATATCCTGTGCTGTATAAAACTAGTAATTTTATTACATAATAAAGTGACTGTACTCACTGTATTAATTACTTTTTCCTTTCTAGTAAAAGGAAGAATTATAACATGTGATAAGGGTATCTGACAAACTCAGAACAATAAACCTTCTACCATTCGACAGTAGACAAAATTCCTGAGCACTAGATATTTATCATTAGTTTTTAGTATCAATTATATATATACATATATATACATATAGTTTTTAGCATCAATTATATATATACATGTATACAGATATATATACATGTGTATACACATATATATCTACACATCAATTATATATACATATATGCATCAATTATATATATACACGTGTATATATATATGCGTATTATATATGTATATATATATAATTGATGCTAAAAACTAATGATAAATATCTGATGCTCAGGAATTTTGTCTACTGTATATATACATACATATATATACACACACACATACACACACACACACACACACACACACACACACACGTTATTAATGGCAGCAAAATGAAAGGTCTGTACTCCCACAAGGTGCAGTGGACCTAGCCTACAGCAGTGGAAACAGAATGTAACAGAAGGTGATATGGTGGATATATCTGTTAGCATATTGATCTGCTGGGTTACTTGTGCTGAATTAGCTGGCAAGGTTTGTGTCTCCACTGCATCTCAGTTCTCATTGTGCATCCTGCTGATGCTTTGAGCCCAAACAAGAGTCAACCTCCCCAGACAGAGGAGATCTATTTTCTGTCAAGGGTACTTAGTGTCTGTTCTTACCTGCTGGAACCTCCAAACCAGTGACCATGGTGCTAATTAACGGAGGGCTAGCATTATTGTCCAGATAATGAAGACAAATGAGAGAATATATTTGAGGAAAAATAAATCTGTTAACTTAAAATAGAACCAGAGTTGCTCTTTTCAAAGTTCAAATCCATGAGGACATTTTTCTAGAATCCCCCTTTTTTTTTCTTAGATAATCCAAGGAACTGTGTTATTTTTCCCCCTCTTGAGTTTTATTGTCTTATTGGATCTGTGTATAACTAATAAAAATCATGTAGCTTTGCATAATGGCAACTTGGCTTTGCTCACTTGCTTATTTAGTTTATAACCATAATTGTTGACTGTTTTTCTGCTTTTAATTTTTATTTCTAGTGCTAGGAAATTGAAACACATACACAGATTGCTACATAATTTAGCTGCTACTGTAGTAGTTCAATATTTCACCTTTGCCAATATTTGTGCTTGTTTGAGCATAATGTTTTAGGCTGGGATCCTGAATTATGGATGAGCAGACAGACTGCAATGCAGACTTTCGTTTGCTCCTGAGAATAATGAAGGTTTCTGTAACTTCCATCAGTTTAAATATAACCTTAAAAGCAAATACAAGACAATAGTATGATACAAGAATATTAAAATTTTAAAAGCACATTGTTAATATATATCTTTTCGGCTCTTTAACGGCTAAGGGGTTCCATTTCACAGGTGGCTTATGGAGTCATTTCAGTTGTTAGTCACATCTAAAAAAAGATACATGTCTGAACTCTTAAGATTATAAATTTCTTTAAGACAATGACAATATCTTTGTAAATGTCATCATGCTGCTACATAACATTAGCTTAAAAAAGATTTGTTGAATGGCTTTTATCAAATACATTTTTTTTTCATTTGAAGATAGTCTATCAAAGTTTAAGGAGTTTTATTTTTTTTTATTTATTTATTTATTTTTTTTTAATTTTTTTTTTAAACGTTTATTTATTTTTGAGACAGAGAGAGAGCATGAACGGGGGAGGGGCAGAGAGAGAGGGAGACACAGAATCGGAAACAGGCTCCAGGCTCTGAGCCATCAGCCCAGAGCCCGACGCGGGGCTCGAACTCATGGACCGCGAGATCTTGACCTGAGCCGAAGTCGGACGCTTAACCGACTGAGCCACCCAGGCGCCCCAAAGTTTAAGGAGTTTTAAATGGACATATCAGTGTTTGTTACTGTAAGCCGGGGCGGCATCAGTGTAAACTTATAAAATGAGTGGTAAATGCCAGAGAAGATTCAAAATGTGCATGCGAAGGTGTTGTATGGAGATTACTTTGATAAAAAAGGAGGATTACTGATTGCAAGGTCAAGTTTTTATTTTTAAACCTGTGAATAAATTCAAGGCGAAAGAAATGAGAAAAGGGATAAATACGTATTCTTGGAGACGTACCTATGAAATTTGCTAACTGTTCAGTAAAACCTAATCATGCCTCCCTCTAAAATGGCTTTTATGGTTAAACTCTTTTTGGGTTAAATATGACATTCCCTGTAAATCTATTATACTGTAAAATAAAACCTCAGCTAACAAAAAAGTTAACTGAAAAGTAGAATCAGGGGCACCTGGGTGGCTCAGTCAGTTGGGCGCCTGACTTCAGCTCAGGTCATGATCTCACAGCTCATGAGTTCGAGCCCCACATTGGGCTCTGTGCTGACAGCTCAGAGCCTGGAGCCTGCTTCAGATTCTGTGTCTTCCTTGCTCTCTGCCCCTTCCGGACTTACACTCTTTCTCTCTCTGTCAAAAATAAATAATACATGAAATGAAATGAAATGAAATGAAATGAAATGAAATAATAAAATAAGATAGTAGAATCAACATTAATAAATAAATGGCATAATTTCCTTTAGTGTAACATTAAATAAACATCGGAGAAGGAAAGGTTTGTCATTTATGAGGATTCTCATTTTTTTACAGTGCCTTGAGAGATTAACTTCTAAATTTTATTACTCTGACTTAATGACTCTTCTTATATTGCCAAAAATCCATTTATTGTATTTAGGATGAAATTCTCTATTTGGTTTAATCTCTTTCTCCCTACAACGAATGTTGTGTGCTACTATCTCAAATTTAAATACTAAGCAAAATGCAGCACAAAACAGTGATCATTTATTTATGTTTTGGAACATCATGGTTAAATAAATCTTTAATGAATAAATGGATAAATCACAATCCCTAAATTAACGAATTGAAGATGAAATTAGTCAAGACATAATGTAAAAGCAAAGGAAGAAACCAGTTAAATGGAATCCCACTGTATTTGCCCCTTCAAAATATTTTTTTTATCTGAATTTTATTTTTAATCAAACTTGGGTTATGATCATAAAATCATGTTAAGGACACACATCCAGCCGAACCAGTGCCTATGCTCAGCTCTCAGATGCATGTGTTGTTTTTTTTTAACTTTCATGCTTTAAAGATATTTTTCCTTCCTAACGGTATATTACATGTTCATATTACTTTTAAATGCAATAAAGTGTATACATTATACATTCATATAATGAATGCCCTGTCCTCCAAACCTGTCTGTTTGCAGAGCTGTTTTACCTATCCTGGGTTATGGAGAAGGTGCCTGAAGGCCTTCAGGATCTTCAAAGGCCTGCAAAAATATTGGCTCTCAAATAGAAAAAGAAAACTGCTAAATCAAAATTCACAGAGGTTTAATTCTCTCTCTGCCTGTCTGTCTCTCTCTCAAAAATAAATAAATAAACTTAAAAAAATTAATAGAGGTTTACAAATGTATAATCATTTCAACTAGTCAAAGGTAAATCAAATCAATTCAAAAATTATATACGGGTTAATATATTTAAATATGCAGTTTGGGTACTCTATATTGCTGTTGATATAGTATGTGGCTGGCCTCTAGGCCTAAGAGCAATTGAGGCCTACAAATAAAACATAAAGCATTCCTACACATTGCTTTCAAATTAATTCCTTTTAATATACCACTTAATTTTGTCACTCCCGTGATGAAAATCTTCCTTGACCTCTTGACCTCCTTATTAAATCCCAACTTCTTGGCTTGGCTTCCTTATTCAAACTGCGTCTTAACTGCCCAGCATTTGTCTCCTCTCGCTCCCCTACCTAGCCCTAGATATCTACCAAATGCCACTATTTGCAATGCTTTCAAGATGCCCTGACTCTTCTGTGATCTTCTAGGGAGCTTTTGGGAATGAACTCTCTTGGCTCCTCCTAAAACCCGACTTATCTTCAAGGCTCAACTTAAATTCAGCCTCCTCCATGAAGTCTCTGTTGCTGATAAAATCAGAAATTCTGTCTAAAGCCCTTTAGCACTTTGTAGCACTATAATAGGAATTATCTAGTATTGCTTTGCGTTATGTTATGTGCGTGTGGCTAATCCAACCACTCAGAATGTAAACACATTGAAGGCAAAAATTGGGTCAATTTCACATCGGTGCCCTACAGATTGACTAGGCAGTACATTTCATAATGTGGATTCTTCATAAGTATTTGTTGAGTGAATACAATATAAATATGTAATATCATACTGATTTTCAGTGGTGGAAGCGGGGTGACCCAGAAGGAGGTAATTTGGGTAAATCACCAAGAGAGATTAGAGTAGCTTGGACTAGATGCTAAACAGTGGAGGGGGAGAAAAGTGGTAAAAATCTAGATTTATTTTGAAAGTAAAGCTGAAATAATTTTCTGATGGATTGAATGTGGTGTATGAGAGAGAGGAAAGAAAGTTGGCCCCTCATTTTTCGTTTTGAAATGAGATAAGACAAAAGACTATTGGGAACAGGGTTGAGGAAACTCAAGAGCTTTTTTTGGATGTGTTCCATTTTAGAAGGCTGGTGGATAGCCCAAAAAGTGGCTGAGTGTATATGACTGTAGACATCAAGGGAGAGGACACAGCTGGAGAAAGTATTTGGAGATCCTGAGCGCACAGACAGTATTTAAAGCTGTGGGGTTGATCGACACCACCTGGAGAACAAGGACACATAGGGAACATAGGTTTGAAAAATCATCCACCATTGGTCGATGAGGTGGTGAAGGAATGAGGAGGGTCTCATATATGAGATTGAGAAGCTGCAGCCTATGGGGTACGAAAAAGAAGAAGGAAGATCTGGAAGCCAAGAGAAGAAAGAATTCAAGGAGGGAGTGATCAATTATGTTAATGCTGTTAACATTCTTTTTATGTTCATGCTTCCAAATGTTTATAGTATATAAAAAGATTATGTGTTTATATATATAAATATCAGGCCGGAGTGAGCCAAGTACATGTGCATATAGTTTCAAATTCATTTCTGGAAGAATAAAAGAATAGCCCTGTGCATTCCCCATAAAGAGTTGCAAGATTCTTGGAAGTTAATTGGATAAGAGCAATTCCTTAAGAATTTATTAAGTGTAATTCTGTACTTCATGTAGAGCCCAGTCAAAAATGCATCTTAAGAATAAAATGCCTCTCACTCTGGCTCTAACAAGTCCTGCATTCTTATGGAGCCGATGGTCCTCATGAGAACAGTGCTCCCACTAATGCCCTTTTGTGTGTGACTGTCGCATCTCAGTGCCTTCCTTCCTTGTGCACCTCCTGCCCTCCAAAATCTCCGCTTGCACTCCTTGACATCATTTTTCTAGGTTCTTTCCACATAACAAAATTAATAGCATTCCTCTTGTGTTTTGGAGAAAATCTTCATGGAGTCAGTGTCATGTATTTTCATTGCTTTGGTCATTGTTTAATTAGTTCCTCTAGGGCGTAGTTTCTTGAAAAGAAAAGAGAAGGTATGACACTGTAAGTGTTTGGGTTATCCGAAAGATGGGGAGGACTCTGGGATTTCCTCCCAGAAATCTGGGAGGTACCCTTCCCAAGACTGGATGGTACCCTTCCCAAAAGGACTTGAATTTGGGAAAACTGCATTTGCATTGAGGAAAACTCACTGTGCTGGTGGCTATTTAACCCTGCTTGTGTTGGATCAGAATGGGTTCTTGGGGTAACCCAGAAGGAGGAAGACCACACTGGTGCCCATGAACTTTAGTTCCATTAATGTGTAATTTAGGGTAATAGATACCTATAAAGGGGAAAAACATACTGGACTTTAAATTTCATGTGATAAATTTCTCCTGTATCTTTTAAAAATGTTTATTTATTTATTTTGAAAGAGAGAGAGCAGGGAAGGGTCAGAGAGAGAGAGAGAGAGAGAGAGAAAATCCTAAGTGCAGAGCCTGACTTGGGGCCCAACGCAGGATCAGTTTCAAGAACTGTAAGATCTTGACCTGATCCAAGACCTGATCCCAAATCAAGAGTCAGATGCTTAATTGACTGAGCCATCCATGTGCCCCTATCTCCTATATCTTAAGAGCCTTACAAAAATAGTTCATATTCTGAGCAGTTATTTTTCTCTTTTATTTTCTTTCTAATTGGGGCTGATGAGAATATTGACAGATTCTTTACATGGTATTCGAGCCTAAATACAAAGCTCCTGATCTTTGACATCCTACAATTTAATCAAGCAGTCATTACTCAGGTGTTCAGGTAATCATGTACTCATTTGGACAGTTAAGAAGTTATGGTATAAGAATATATTCAGCTTTGTCATAATGTTGAGAATAGGCAAATCATAAGTTTTTTATTTGTCTGTAGTCAAATGAATGGAAATATCTGGAAAAAGGAGAAATTGGCAACTGCCTAAAATAGGGTCTGGGCCAAATGATTTATGTAAGATTTTAAATTCCTTATATTGAAGTTTGCTTCAGTATTTTTAAAATGGTTTCTATGGTAACTTGTGTTCTTTTTTTTTTTGCATTATTCACAATGACCTCTTGCATAAAAAAAAACAAAAAACAATTCCTTCCTCTACCGATATTAATCTTTCATGTTTAGTAAACACTGGTCTCCACCCATGTTTAAAACAAATTATTTACCTTGAATTACACAATAGTTCTCCATTCTTTCAGTTTCTTTCTCTTCAAGTGTCACCAACATTAGTCACATGGCATTTTGATCCCTTTTATCTGTTTATTCTTTATTATACTATTGACTTGTTTACTAATTTGGGAAGAAGTTTCAGATTTCCAGGACTTATCTTGTGTTTTTGTTGTTGCTGCTATTATTATTTTATGAGCCACAGTGTTCCTTTTGCTGAGAATTACGCTAGTTATATATTCATGGCCTACATTTCCAGGTCCTTTGCTTTTCTCAGACTTCTTGTAGATTGTATCGTTTTATTCAACTGTGGTTGATATGAGCATTCATTGCCTCAGTATTGAACAGGAAATGTAGACTTCTTAGCCAGAAGCCTGGGCATTAAACTAGACTGCACCCTTGACATTGTAACAAGAGAGATCTTTCTAATACAACTCTGATTGTGGCCTTTTCCCTGTTTAAAAGCCTACAATGACTCATCATAAACTTCCAAATAAATTCGTCACACAAAAAGGATCTTCATCCTCTGGCTCCTTTTCATCTTCCAATCTTTGTTTGGGATTATCTTCCACAGATTAAATTGTGGCGTTCAGTCCTCTGAAGTGCTTCTAGTTTTGTTCAGGCAAACTTCTCTCTCATTGCCATGTCTTTTCACGTCCTCCACTGCACCCCCTCTCCCTTTCCTTTCACTTACCTGGGCTTCTACTCGGGCTGCAAGACTTAGTTCAGACATTGTCTCCTCAGTGAAGCCCATCCCAATACCACCAGCCAAAATGAAAGGATTCCTTCTTTGTACTCTGAACATGCTTCCGTTCAAGTATCGATTACAGCAGTCTATGATGGTTTCTTTCTTTCTGTGTCCTATTTGAATATTAGAACCTTGAGGGGAGAGGCTTCTATCTTATGCAACTTTGGATATCCAGTACTGAGCACACTAACTTAACACTTAGTAGATACTCAGTTCTTTCAAGTGTACATTCCCGCATTTAACTAATATGTTTTGAGCATTTACCGTGTCCAAGTCCTCTGACTACAGATGTGAACATGTACAGAGTTCCTGTCCTCCTGGGGCTGTAGTCTACTGGAGTGACGTGATAATTAATGAAAATTCTATAAACTTGGCGATAGGTATCATGATAGTAAGTACGTGTTTGATGAATAAATTTAATTTCCACAAAAACATGCAGTTGGAATTAAGTAAATTGACCGTGGTAGCACACTATTTAATGGTCTAAATTATTTTCATGTTATCTTTTACTCTGCCTGGGTTGAAAACCCTTAGTTTTTTGGTTTGTTTTTGTTTTTACGTATGTAGTGTCGTTATTTAGATAGGAAAGGGACTTATAGTTCATAATTTGATGTTCTTATTTTGTAAATGAAGTAACAGAATTCTAGAGCAGTGAAGTGATAAGCAAAGGTCCTAAGTAGGTATTTGAGGAACTCCCATCTCTGACAGAATTGAGGGATAACTCGATATTCATACAAGGTTATTCTTTTGCACAGTTGCTAATGATCACTGGATCGTGATGGGTAGGAGGCAAGACTGGCTATGTGATTTTGCTATTTGGCCCCGAGTAAAATAGAACTGTGGCCCCTTTGTTCAACGGTTATTAAGAATAACTAATATGCAGCAGGGCATTAAGCCATGTGTGGAGCCCATCTTAGTGCAGAGCCCTGTGTGATAGTCAAGTCCCACACCCATGAGGCTGGTATGGATGGAGGAGACTTTGGAACACGTGAGACCCTGAAGACTTTAGGGCCATCATGAACGAGAAATTAAGAAGTGGGAAAGGATGAAGAGAGGAGGCAAAACATCAGAGAGCCGTTAGCTATTTCAAAATAGTACCTGGGAACAATCGTGTCTAAAAGGCAGGAGAGAAGAGGAGGGCTCGCTCGTCCTCAGCTCAGTGCAAGGCTAGTCCTCAGGCACTACTGTTATTCTTAGTCACCTGCTCTCTGGATTAACACACTGGGGCCCAGGAAGCCTTCCTGTCACTTGCAACCTTATCTTTCTAGGTTCACAGTAACTTCCCACCAAAATGAATCCATGGTCTTCTAGTGAATTGAATTTGCCCATACGTTTCATCAAAGGAAAGATCATTTTGAATACTAATTATTTTAATATCCAGTTTTCTACCAAAAACATTTAGGTCATACTAAATAGTTATGATAAGAAACTAGCAATTATTTTTCTTATTTCTGAGCATATACTCATGCCAATTATATCCCTTTAATTTCTCTGTCCTTATCATTAGTAACATGCAGTCATATTTGTAAGAAATGTGATATATGGCATACAAAAAGTTTTGTTGGAAATGTTTTGTTTTGATTGCATTTTATTCAGTGAAGTTGTGAAAAATCCTTAAAGAGTGCATTGCTCTTGTGTTTACAAGTCAAAAGGTGTGAAAACATTTAGTTTGTGAAAGCATTGCCAAGTTCATGGGTCTCATACAAGATATTAGAGTCTTAAAGAGTTAGATATTTTGAGATCATTTTCCATTTGAATGTTATGATACTTCTTTTTTTATCTATATTTATTTTTGAGAGAGAGACAGAGTAAGTGGAGTAGGGAAAGAGAGAGAGGGGGACAGAAGATCCAAAGCTGAGCTGTCAGCACAGAGCCTGATGCAGGGTCCAATGCAGGAGCTGTGAGATCATGACCTGAGCTGAAGTCAGATGCTTAATGGACTGAGCCACCCAGGCACCCATGACACTTCTCTATTTATATAATTTTGGTAGGTAGACACCTATGTATACTTAATGAATTTAATAAATGAATATAAAGTGCCTTTACATCTGACTAGAACATGTATATACAAATAGCAGTCTTTAACACTTTCTGTTTGGTTTTACTGTATCTGTTTTCTGTGAAATACATGCATCTCATCTCTATGACAGATGGCTCCTTTTCAAAATAATATCTTTCACCAGCACAATAATAAATAAGGAGTGTTATTTCTGATATATTTTAAATCTTTTCATATTTTCATCTTTCAATACTTTATACTTTTAAAACGAATAGTTTTATGACAATATTGAGTCTTTTTCTTTTGAATTTTTAAAAAAATTTTTAATGTTATTTATTTTTGAGAGAGAGAGAGAGAGAGAGTGAGCAGGGCAGGGGCAGAGAGAGAGGGAGACACAGAATCCAAAGCAGGCTCCAGGCTCTGAGCTGTCAGCACAGAGCCTGACACGGCACTCGAACTCACAGACCGTGAGATCATGACCTGAGCTGAAATTGGATGCTTAACCGAGTGAGCCGCCCAGGTGCCCAACAATATTGAGTCTTAAAGATATTTTTATGAGTTTAATATAATGACAGCAGTGGTCACATGAAACTTCATTACTGTCTATAAATATTTGGACGATGGCTAGTTATAGTAAAAATCTAACAGTGGCTATTTAACTATTACCCATAAAAAGATCTGCATTTTTTAGGTTTCCTAAGCGATACGTAATAGTTGAAATCTAAGTGTTCTGGAAGACTTATAGAATCTCACAATGTTTGAGGGAAAAATCTTAAATGATCAAGTTGTCTAATTCTGATTTTAAAAATAAGTGTTTGAGATTCCTAAAGATTAAATGACTTAGGCAAAGTCATGCATTTAGTTGAGGCAAAATAGTACTAGAACCTAGGTTCTCTGATTCTCTCCAGAATTATGAAGTTTTGTGGCATTTTCCCCTCATGATAAAATTATATGGTTCATTACTAAGCATTGCCTTTTTAGCTTGGTTATGAGTTGAAAAGCAAGATTGGTATTTAGCGTATGCTTACTTTATATAACGTTATATGCTTTGTATTTACCTCTAATTAGAGCACTTAATTACGAATAATTGGAGCTGTTCAGAGCTGTAGCCAATATCTTTCAACTTGGCAAAACATGGTAAATATTCACTAAATATTTGTTGAATGGATGTCAGGTTAGTAAATTCAGAGGGTAAAAGAGAGAGATGAGGGGGGAGGAGGGAGAGAGGGAAAGAGAAAGAGAGAGGGATCTTTAGCTCATCACTTCATTTTTCAACTGTGCTTCAGTGGGTGTTGCAAAGATTTCTCTGTCGGTACAACTGACTTGCTATAGTCACTTGAGCTGATAAATATCAATTACTAGACTATAAAATACAGTGCTGTTCTCAAGGATGCGGTTTCTTCTGAAAATATTGTCACATGCTCGGTTAATTTATTTGCATGTGTGTGACCCTTTGTCGTGCTCTGAATGCAGGAATGAGCGACAGTTCAGTAGATATTCCATTCCTACAGCAAATGCGAATTGAACACCTCCTGTGCTCCAGATACTGTGTTAAACATCAGAGATCTGACTCTGAAACTGACAGTGGTGTCCTGCCCCTTCAGGAACTTCAAAGCTAGCGACTAGGTTGTAGCCGAGTTTGAAGAGTTTTGCAACGAGTCACTCTTGCACAGGGGGCGGAGGACCCTCAGGGAGTTGGTTGAGATCTTTCCTTCGCTAGCGTCAGGCGGTCCCAGGAGCCTCCCCAGCTACTGCTGTGCTTGTCCTCCGGCTTGGGCACTGGCCCTTCCTCATGTTAATTCGCATGCCAGGTTTTAGGAACTAGGCCACGTTCTGACAGAACTGCCAATGAGCTCCCCTTCTTGCCACACTCCAGATGGGCCGTTGGGTTATGGACAACAAACTGTGGCTCCTTCTCTCTAAGCACTGCCAGGCCACAGACTGTGAAGATGGTGGGTTAAAGGATGCTCACTTCCTTCCCCGTGGCGCATCCATAATGTTAACCTATTCTTCATTATACGACGGAGAGTTGGCTGTTGTTCCGGGTCCAAGAAATTTAGGAATAGTGATTATTAATTATTACTTTCCCGAGCTTCCTGTTTTAATTTTGGTTAGGGGAAGGTATGGACTAGTTGACTAGCACACTCTGCCCATTTTATTTAAAACCAAGCACTACTCTAATAAACACACATACACATAGTTCCAAGAATAATTAAAAAAAAAGAAAGCAAACCTTTTTGAATTCGTAAAAGCCCCAAGACTTAATCGCAACTATAAAAATGTCTTCGAACATCTGCCTTTAGAAAAGTAAAATTGTTCTTACGTTCCAAACTATAAAGAGAGCCTTTCTGCCCAGAAAGCTCTGTATGGTTTCAACTTAGAATTGGTTTTAACTGGCTGAGTTACTGATGCCTCAAAAAATGGGGTTTTAAGAGAGAAATAAGGAATCAGACTTAAGTACAGACCACTGGACTGAAGTGCTGTAATGCATTTCTTCTCGGCATACTTGCTTTACAACCAGCTACACATTAATGTGAGCTTTTGTGTTTGATAAAGAAAACAATTTCCTGTTATCCAGAATAGCTTCTAATGTGGGTCAGATTATTGATGCAGAACGTTAGACACCCCCTTTTCGTTTCAAGGACAATCGGTGCTTTGAAGTACCAAGTGGCCTTTGTTTCTAGTTTAAGGAAGGAGACACGAGTCCAATTCTTCATTGCTAGTTAGCTGCTTAATAATTTAACATAGAAAATGTGATGCCTAGAAAATATTTTATCATCCCTTTTTTTAGCCACGTAGGCTAAAAGCAATGACTCCAAATGGAAAGCTAGTAAGATTTCTGTAGTTAAGCAAACATACATATTCTTCATACAGTATAGTGGTTGTTTTTAGCATTCTGTCAGTGAGATTAACTAAAAAATGTATTAGAGAGGTTTCTGAATTGTTTTCCAAAATTTAAATAGCTTGATTTTCCCAAATTATACAAATAACTGTTTATTAAAGTTCATCCAACATAGAAAAGTATAAAGAATGAAGTGATAGTCTTTCCAGTATCACTACATAGATAGATAGATAGATAGATAGATAGATAATAGAGAGAAAGAAAGGAAGAAAGAAAGAAGGGAGGGAGGAAGGAAAGAAGGACGGAAGGAAAGAAGGAAGAAGAAAGAGAGGGAGGGAGGAAGGAAGGAAGGAAGGGAAGAAGGAAGAAAGGATTTTGGTGGACATTTCCCCCCACCCCACTATCAATGTACTCACATTCAAATGAGGGGAAGGTCTTTTACTGTGAATGCTGTTTTATTCTCTATGGGGTTTTTAATGGGGCAATATATTGTGCACATCTTCACACATCAGTAATCTACAGTGACATCGAATGGCTAAAGAATATTCTGTTTTAGATAAGCACTGCTGTTGGTTTAACCAATCTTCTGCTCTGTCTAGCTTTTCAGTATTTTAGGTAAGACTGATAATCCTTTAAAACAGGATGCTTTTCCTTCTGCATTGAATTTTATTTTAAGAAACAGTGAATATGAGGTAGTTTATGACTTTTAAGAATCAGTTTATGGGGCGCCTGGGGGGCTCAGTTGGTTAAACGTCTGACTCTTGGTTTCGCCTCAGGTCATGATCTCATGGTTCATGAGTTCATGCCTCGGGCTCTGTGCTGTCAGCGTGGAGCCTGCTTGGGATTCTTTCTCCCTGTCTCTCTGCCCCTCCCCCACTTGCACTTTCCCTCTCTCCCAAAATAAATAACAAGCTTAAAAAAAAAATCAGGTTTATAATAATTTTAATGAACAAGTTCCCTCCCCACCCTGAAAATGAGATTGTGAAAGTCTAATAATCATTATCAGTGACTTAAAAGTTTGAATATAAGTTAGGATAAATTTTCGATTCCTTGTGGGGCATTTTTCCAATGAAGTCCCCACACTTTTTTCCCCAGAAACGGTCACACTACCTAACCTGAAAGCGTAGCTCTGGCGTCTGCACCCACTCAAAATGGGAACGTTTCTGTCAGGAGCTGACGCTTCCTTTCCTTTGATCAGACCGATTCCCATGGAGCTAAGGGCAGAGCCGTCAGCAGCATTTCATTTAAAATGACACAAACACTGGTGCAAAATAACACCACCTGTGTTGTTCTGAAGCTGAATTTAGTCCTTCCGTGCAGAACGAACACTGAAATCAAGGATGCTGGCCCAAACAAGTCTCCAACTCCGATGTGATAGGCAGGTCAGCTAACTGTCTGAGCTCTCAGTTTCATGCTGGGAGTGGGAGTGAGAAGTTGTGGGAAGTCATGAAAATACTAGGCGCCAAGATGCTAACGTTTTGCCTCATGTTCCTGGCAACAGTTGTTTCACCTGCAGAATAGTTGCTTTGGTCTGAAGTACACGGATCCTCTCCCCCCTGGCCCTGCTGTGGCCGCCCCTGCGTTCTGACCTCTCTCACGTTTACTTCTTTTTTGTCCCTTAGCTTATGATTAATGGTCACCAAGGAGGCGACTCTCCCTCCAAGTTAGCGCTCATAGTAGGACTCGGTCCTCCCTCCCTTCCGTCTCTCCAAATAGTAACTATTTAAAGCTCGACAGGTATGAACAAAAACAAACAAACAAACAAACAGCTCTGGGTCTGGTTTCAGATCATGAGGAATCTTTATTTATATCCAACTTGTTCCAGATAGGATTGAAAGATAACAAAAATGCATACAACCAGATGCAGTTTGTTTTTAAATGAGGAAGTGAGCAACTTGGGCCCGTGGAAAGTACTAATTAACATTGCCTTCATTCTTGGCTTAACACAGACGTGTCCAGATTTTTCTAAAGCTGAGAGTTGAGAGAGTTGGGGTGGTGGAGGAATGGAAGGGGAAGAAGACCCACTCAGTATCTTATTTCCAAGTTCCTTACTGCTGACTTTGACATCAATCTAAGGCGCATAAGCACTGACCAGAAGGAGTGGGAATCGAGGGGTAAGACAACCCCAGACAAACTGAAAGTGGCCAGAGAGCCCTGGAGATGAATCTCCAAAGTACGAGTAGCTTTTTGCACACAGCATGTGACTGATTATAAAGGGGATGGTATGGCATGAGTAAGGAACAGATAACCCATCACGCATACATGCTCATTTTTGACACGTTCTCACATTGCCCAGTGCTTAGATTTCATTCTGTAAGCCATTTCTGCCAGTGCTGTTTACATTCCATTCTTACTGGAACTATTGCTAAGTCTAGTGACTCTCAAATCACTCGAGGTCATGATCTGTAATCTTTTCTATGGGTGTCCAAGGTGCCCCTCTGCTCGTGGCTTGCATTTCATCTTTACTCCGTAGCAGTTCAGCAGGAAGGACTGTATCTCCAGGTTCTTTGTCCTTTGGGAAAGGAAAGCATTTACATCCTTCTCCTGCTGCGGTTTTCTGACCTAGTTGAGGCTGTTGTCTTTTATTTGCTTCTGTTGCCCCTACCAGAGATCTCAATGGCATTGGTTATCAAAATTCCACCTCAACCCATTGCTCCCTTTTCTGTGGTTTGTCTAAGATTAAGGATGATTAAGGATGGATACCCACTTAGGCAAACCTCAGTTTCTTCAATTAAGTAAACCCTGTGCCCAGCTAGGTCTACTGTTCTTGGTCTTGACAGCTGGCACAACAATTATCCGTAAATTCTGTCTTGATAATCAGCACATGCTTGTCTTCCTTCTGTTTGAGACATTTAACTCCCTATTGAACTTCGTTCCTGTTTTTGGTATAAGTGAATGCTCCCTAGCTTGGTGTAAATCATTAGAAGATACCTCGTATGTTAAATGAACAGTTGAATGAACAAGGCTTCCTCACCTTGGACAGTTTCAGATAACCTCAGGCCAATGATGACCCTCTTATTCACAATTTCTCTTTGGTGTCTTAGATTTGGGAGGTGAACATATCCTCCCCAATTATTTGATTTTCGGCTTGCAACTGTAAGGCCACATAAATACATGGGAAGATTCATAGTACAGTTTCTATTAAGAGGGAAACTATGTGTTCATACCTTCCCTGGGTGGTGCGTTCCTTAGTGAATTATCATTTTGATACTTTACCATGGCTATATTTAAGTAAGAGCTTTCAATGTCATGGTGTGTCAATTCATATTCAGAATTTCTGAACACTTTACAGATTACATTTTTTTTCCTTTTTGAAATAAAGAGCCATCTAGAGAGAAAAACTTTCCTCCATTGATTCCAACTCCTTCCCCTCTCAATTTCAAGGAGAAATTTAGACTGCTAGAAGGAAAACCAAGAAGAGGGAAGCAATCGTAAGAGATAGAGCTAAAAGATTGTCATCAGTTCAAAGAAAAACACAGAGGCAAACTTTCAGCAGATTCATTTGCTGCTTCTTCTTCTTCTTCTTCTTCTTCTTCTTCTTCTTTTTTGAACTATTTGTCAGCACTTTTCCCACAGAGGAGAAAAGACCAGAAAAGTTACCTGATCACGTCTGATTCGAAACTTCTGCATCCCATTCTCCATACAAGATAAAGGAGATGCTAAAAGGAGATTTTCGTTTGTTTTTAGTTTCTTATTAGGACACATTTTTATTTTACCCAATTATTCCCATTTACTAGCCATTTAAATAAAAAATATTGCTTCGATGGTACATTTTGTATTCTTGTGTCTGAAAGAAAGCTATGCAAAGGTGAGATTTGTTTGGACTATCAGTTCCTTCTCACATGGGTGGTAGCAGCTGTTCCTTGTTGCCTCTCGCCATCTGTTGTTTTGTTTTGTCACCTCTGCTAAGGTTGATAGGGAAAAATCTATTACAAGATGGCCGACAGGACTGATAGGGGATCTCCAGTCTCTGCCTGAAGACGCCCCTCCTGGGTTCTTCTTCCCACCCTGCTTGCCGCTGGCACCAAATTACTACTAATGAGGAATGCGGAAGTTAGAGACTATAAATTATCCCCTCTGCTTATGCTTGAGGCTCAGGCCTCTAGAGAGCGATCTCCTCGGAGCCCACCGGTGTAAAATAAACCTCCTGCCTTCCGAGATCTCTGAATGTTGCCTGGTTCTTCCGCGGGCTGATCCAGACCAGTTTCCACAACAAGGTTTTCACCACATCACGTCTATCCTCTTGCTGTTAAACTGTTCGTCTTTGTTGCTATATGTGAAGTCTCAGGGCTTGTCAACTGCTACTCCATTTAATATACTGGTCAGTCCTAGGTAATATTACTTGCCTAAGTTTGCCTTTGCTGCTACTAAAGGAGAGACTTTTCAAATAAGTAACGGAACGTTCTCAAGCTCACATTATTTTGGGATTCAACCCAACTAATACTTTCCATTATCCTATTGGTTCTTATGTCTGTACTTACTTTATCTTCCACTTTTTACCTACTGGTTATTGTTCCGTGTATTTAACACTCATCTGTTGACCCGTAATACCTTATTAGAGTGCCAAATACACGACTGAATGCTTGCTGTTGCTTTCTGGGGATAAGCAGACAATAGAAGACATGGTGATAAATAAAAATAATAACCCTAGATACACTTACTTGACTCAAATGAACCTGACCAATGGATTTTAATTCTTACCGTAGACAAGCAGTAGAAATTCAGTTATGTAAATTATCAATATTGTGATCAATAGTTTGGAGATTGTCACCAAAGGAATTGACCAAGCCTCATGTAACTATTTGCACTTTATTCATCCTTTCTGCAAATTCAGAGGAAAAACACTGATATATCTGGTTGCCGTAAATGATGTCCAGAGTACTAATGCCAAGATGCATGTCTGTCTGATGTTGAAAGATAAATTTACCTCCATATGCTTAAAGGGAAAACATCATGTTGTTCAAAACTCAAAAGTCTGTTGGTTTACTAAAATATCTAGAATCTTCCAGCACAGTGCATTTAAATGAGATCCACCATTTCACATTCAATTTAATAAAATTCCTTGTCTTACTCCTTTAGGAACCCAAGGTATTTTTAGTTCTTTGATCTGAAAGTGTCACCTGTGTAGAACTGCGCTGTATGTCAAGAGAGGGAAGTTCTGGAAAGCCTGTGGGTGTGTGATAACCTAAGGGCATCAGATAAGTAGATCCAAATAAGATTGCAAAAACAAAACAAAACCAAAAAAACCCAAATCCCCCAAAACCCATTCTTCCTCTGTATTCCAAGCACTTAGTACGGCAACCCACAGTGATGTTTTCCTTGGCAGGCGTACAGAGCATTTATCAGTCTAAAATTTATGACCGTTCGAGAGACTCACAAGGGTGTGGACTTACAGCTTTAAATACATTCAGAATGATGTTTTTTGTCCCCTAGGAATTTTCATTATTGAAATTATCAAACAGTAAACTTTCCTAGATTGGGTCACTTATTTATTTATCTTCTATGAAGCTTGAAAATCAAATCCGTATGTTCTCTTTTTATTTTTTGAATATCGTGGAAGACTCAGAAGAGGCCTCTGATCTCTTACAAAAGACTATGACATCACTTGAAATAACTAATTATTCTGCTGCTCTCTGTGACACAGATGAACAGCAGCAAAACATGTGGGTTAACAGAGAACAGCTACATGAGCAATAGCACTGTTAATTATCTTGTAAAACCTCTTGTTGGTCAGTGTCTTACCTGTCAGATATGGATCAGTTATTGAATGTATACGTATATATTACTGCTGCTTGATCTACCTGATTCTCTTTCTGTGTAAAGAGCAGATTTACCCAGACTCTTAAAAACTGTCATTAGCTCTCAACAGTGGTGAGTCATTGATTGTCCCTTCCTCTTGTGCTCTACAAAGAGTAAGCTTTCTTTTAACCATACACATTCAGAGTATAACATGTCCGCACGATGCTGTTCTGAAAATGCTGAGCCAGAAACCATGTTTATTTTGGGGAGACACTGCTAAGAGACCATTGAGTTGGTGAAAAATTGACCACAGTGATTTAATTAACTAAGTTATTTAAAGAAGAATAATCTTAAAATTTCCATGTGTACATTCAGTTCCTGAATCTGAGCTCCAAGCCTGAGCTTCTTCCTGGAAGGTGTGTGATAGCCTAAGGCTAGGAAATATTTTCTGTCTCTTGTTTTGTTTGATTATAATAAAAGGACAGTGCATTTGTTACCACTTCGTGAACCCAGTGCTTCTACTGAGTTGGAGCTCATGGATGAAGTCTCAGTCTCAGGAAAAGCAAGACAAAACAAAAAAAACATGCATATAAAAGAATCATCTCCATATAAAGTGTAAATGATACTCAATACCATAGTTGCCATTGGCACTATGAAAGAAAAAGGAGAAAAACTTTCCATTTAACTGCAAATTATATTACATATTCAAGCATGTATTTTACGTTTTTTCCCTTCCGAATATATTCATAATAATTACAACAAAAGAAAGAATTCCTCGCATGTGGCTAGTTTCTCATTAGACACCCACTCTACGATTGGATAATAGTTGATGTGGCCCCTGGAGCTTATGCACACTTACTCTGACCACAACAGCTGTCTGAGCTGCTGAGTTAAATCTGGCTTAACAGGTATTTATCTTGAACTTGCTAAACCATATTAATTTATAAGATAGAAAATTTGAGGGAAGGGAGGAAGATACTTAGTTTAATTATTGTAGCATTCATGTCTGTGTATTTGATGTTTAAAGATAAATTTGCCTGCATATGCTTAATGGGAAAACATGCTGCTCAAAACTCAAATGTCTGTTTCTTCATTAAAATATATGGAACTCTCCAGAACAGTGCATGCAAATGAAATGCACCATTTTACATTCAATTTAAGAAAAAATCATCCAGGGGCACCTGGGTGGCTCTGTCGGTTAAGCATCCGCCTTCAGCTCAGGTCATGATCTCGTCTGTGAGATCGAGCCCGGTGTCGGACTCTGTGCTGACAGCTCAGAGCCTGGAGCCTGCTTCTGATTCTGTGTCTCCCTCTCTCTGCTTCTCTCTCTCTCTCAAAAATAAATAAACATTAAAATTTTTTTTAAAATCATGCTTCTTGTACACTTTCCTTTTCAGCCTATATATAACACTTACCTTGAGTATAACTACACAGTTAATTCCAGGCACCATATGTAGTGGAAGGCTTAAAGAAATAATAGTGAGGGGCGCCTGGGTGGCTCAGTCGGTTAAGCGGCCGACTTTGGCTCAGGTCATGATCTCACAGTCCGTGAGTTCTAGCCCCGCGTCAGGCTCTGTGCTGACCACTCAGAGCCTGGAGCCTGTTTTGGATTCTGTGTCTCCCTCTCTCTCTGACCCTCCCCCATTCATGCTCGCTCTCTCTCTGTCTCAAAAATAAATAAACGTTAAAAAAAAAAATTAAACAAAAAAGAAATAATAGTGAAGGAGAATCAAGTTAAAACTATATATAACATTTTTAAAATAAGAAAATAATCAAAAAATATCTCTTCATGCAAAGTTGGCCTTTAGGTATATATCAACAATGATTTGTTTGTTTTTGTTTTTTACTGAAGTATAATTGACATATGACATTATATCAGTTTCACGTATACAACTTAAACGATTTGATATTTGTACATATTGTGAAATGATCATCACAGTATTCCTAGTTAATATCTATCACTATACAGAGTTACAGAATTTTTTTCTTGTGATGAGAACTTTTAAGATCTACTCTTCTAGCAACTTTCAAATATACAATGCAGTATTATTAACTGTAGTCACCATGCAATACATTATATTCCCAGCACTTATTTATTTTATAACTGGCAGTGTACCTTTTGATTCCTGTTGGCTCACTGCCCAACCCTTGTCTCTGACAACCACCAGTCTGTTCTCTGTATCTGTGAGCTTGTTTTGGTTTTTGGGATTTTTAGATTTCACATGTAAGTGAAATCATGTGGTATTTGTCTTTCCTTCTCTGACCTATTTCACTTAGTGTAACGTGCTCAAGTTTCATCCATGCTGTTGCAAATGACAAGATGTCATTCTTTTTTATGGCTGCATAATATTCCATAATATTTATACCACATTTTCATTATCCATTCATCTGGTTTTGGTTTTTGTTTTTTTAAATTTTTAATGTTTATTTATTTTTGAGAAACAGAGAGAGACAGCACATGAGTGGGGGAGGAGCAGAGAAAGAGGGAGACAGAATCCGAAGCAGGCTCCAGGCTCTGAGCTATCAGACTTGGGGCTCGAACTCACAAACCGTGAGATCATGACCTGAGCTGAAGTCGGATGCTTAACCGACTAAGCCACCCAGGAGCCCTCATTATCCATTCATCTGTTGATTGGTATTTCAGTTGTTTCTGTATCTTGGCTATTGTAAAAAAAAAAAAAAAAAAAAATCAATAATAAATTCTTCTTTATGGAAGACCCAGATCAGAGGATTTTTTGTTTTGTTTTGTTTTTTTGTTTTTGTTTTTGTTTTTTTAAGTCCTCCTTTTGCTCCAGGTGTACCCTTTTGGAAGAGAAGCCCAAGGAACACTGAAAAAGCCCGTTGGGCCCGCCTCAGCTCTTTACCTGTGTTGGCCATGATTAGGCCAGCCAGCTCAGCCCCTCATCTCATTCCAAGGTGCATATATATAAGCCAAACTCCCCAGTGAGTTGCTCAGGCTATAAAATCTTTAAAGCATAAAAGCCTAGAATTTCAGAACTGGATGGGACTGTCGAGATCACGGACCCAACAGCAGCATCTTACAGGTGAAGCAAAGCTTAAGCTTTGTCAAAACCTAACCTTTGGGTGAGCTCCTGCTATTACACCCCCTTTATAAAGTTTCCAAAGTTCCCACTGGGGGCAAATACAGAGCCAAGTACATTTTTCTGCAACAGCTCTGTTAACAGATTTCTGTTCTAGTGATTCCAGCTTTAGGAAAGAATATACAGTTTCTGGCAAGACAGTTTGGAATAGCTTGGGCAGCATTTTTAAGTATGATGATAAAAAGAGATCAGTGATTGCTCGTTTATTCACTTGATCAGTATTTAATAAATGTCTACAATGCTACTGCAGATGAGCTTGTCAGCGAAGGCTTGTGTAAGGGTTAACATTTGACCAGAGACTTGAATAAGGATGGGTCCTTGAAATGCAGAAGAACATTCCAGGCTACGTAAACAGCAAACATCAAGCTTTGTGGAACAAGTTTTGCCAGTATATTTGGAGGCATGGAACTAAGTCTTGTGCTCTAGAAATGTTCATGTTGAGATGTTACGAGATATCCAGTGGCAACATTGAAAATGCTGTTTCATCAAACAGACTGCAGCTCAGGGGGGAATTCAAGACTGGGGATAGATGTTTGTGATTTAGGGGCATAAAGATGACATTTATCTGGAGGAGATCTCCTGAAGGAAAACTGCCAGCAGAGAAAGAAGGGATCATTGCTCATTTGGTCCTCCGCAGTATTTGTAGTTTAACGAAAGGACAGGAGATAAGAGTGGAAACAAGAAAGGAAGGCAAGAAAACACAACAAAACAGGAGAGACGACTTGGAATCCATGTCAGTAGAATTTCAAGCATCAGAGTGTAACCAGCAATGCTAGTGTGCTGAGAGGTCATGTAATCTGCTATCTGTGAATTCAGCTTAGGGTTTGGTAGGTGTAGATGTGGCACTGGTAAGAATGTTTTCATGACACTACTGAAGACGAAAGTCTGACTGGAGTAGGCTCAAGAGAGACTGGGAAGTAAGGAAATCTGGGTTGGTGTATTAGAAATTCCTTGGAGCTTTTTCAGTGCAAGAGAGTAGGGAAAATTGGTAACTGGAAGGAGACATGACATCATGTTATGGGAGGTATTTACTTAATGAACGGATTTTAGTTATTTTTAGAATAGATTTATTGCACGATTCAATAATTTAAAATAATGACTCTGGTTTGTATAACTGAGTCCCATGCATCACCAAACACAAGCTTCTCGAAGATGTCATAGATATATTTATTGATATCAAGTTTAATATAAACCTTACAGACAGTATAGTCTGATCTCTTCTCAGATCAGCAACTCTGTCAGTAAGGCAACGCATTCCATCTTTGGATAGACTGAGCAGTCAAAACCAAGTTCTTCGTGTGTACCCAGCAGAAATGTCTTCTTATAACTTCATGTGGGTGCCCTGGTGATCCCAACAGGCCACACAAACCTTGTCTAGCTCTTACTGCATGCACATGAGGTCCTGGTCTTTTTGGTATTTCTTTTTTCCAGGTCGATGCTTCCATTCTCCCTGTCCACTCCTTGTATAATATTCACATCCCTTTTCCAATCTGACAGCAATTCATTTCCAGTGGCCTCCGTCCCCCATAAAACGGTATTAACAGCAGATTTCCTGTGTGGACTTCAGCTCCGGAAAATGACTCCCTTATTCAGCCCCTTATGCCTCTCCAGAATCCAAGTGAATAGCAATTGAGCAGAATGCAAAAAAAGAGCGTATTTTCCTGGTCCAAAATACTGCTAAAAGAAGTTAATGATAAGGAGAGTTTGGTGCAGGGGAAGAGTCCCTGTTGTCTTCTGACCTGAGTGATGAAAGAATACTTGTTTGTGGAGTCTCACTTTATGTATATGCTGAGAACACATCTAGGCACTCTGCTTAGCGGTGTCCTACATTTTCTCAGTGCTCTAAGCAGGTTTGTCTATCCCTGTTTAGTAAATGAGAAAATAAAGGCCCAGAGACTCTAAATAAATTGTCGAAAGCAACATTATTTGCAAGTGGCCCCTTTGACATTAAAACCAAAGTCTGTTTGACCTCAGAGGTTTCTTTTAGGCATGACCTGGGTACTTCTCAATGTACTCAGATCCCAGGAGCTCCTTGGAAGCTCCTTGAGCTCCTTGCTCTTTGAAGATGGTTCTTGAAGAAGTGTCATTTCTTTTTTTTTTTTTCTTTTTTTTTTAACGTTTATTTATTTTTGAGACAGAGAGAGACAGAGCATGAACGGGGGAGGGGCAGAGAGAGAGGGAGACACAGAACCACAAGCAGGCTCCAGGCTCTGAGCTGTCAGCCCAGAGCCCGACACGGGGCTCGAACCCATGGACTGCGAGATCGTGACCTGAGCCGAAGTCGGACGCCCAAACGACTGAGCCACCCAGGCGCCCCAAGAAGTGTCATTTCTTAATACATTTCACTATATTATACTTTCCATTATAGTGTGATTTTCATTGTACTATACTCCTCAGATGTTTTATTTTATAAAATATTTTATTATATTGTATTCTTCTATTGAGTATCTTCTCTGGTCTGGTACTATTCAAGGCTTGTTAGAAGATGCTAAGCTGGGAAAAACTCAATTCCTGTCCTTAAGAAGTTGATAGTTCTGTAGAAAAGATAATATAAATACACAAATAATTACCTAAGGTGAAATATGATGTGTGATCAGGCAGAGAGGCACTAATAAATTCTCTGGTCTCTGGATCTATGCATGGAATTGGGAGAACATGATCAACTGGAAGTTCTTGACATTCTTGACATGAGAAAGTTAAAATGTCAGATGAATGTGAAAGCATGAGTGAGTAAGATTGTTCACAGGAAGATACATTATGCATCTTGTGAACAGCTTAAACAACGGGGTGGAGGTAGGAAAGCCTAAGAAAACTCAGAGGACAGTTTGTGATTTAGTTCGGCCCGGGGAGAGGGTGCCTATGGGAGAGATCAATGGCAGACCAGTGAGGAAAGCCAGGAGCATATTGACCACGGTATGACTTTTCTTTTGCACCTGGCAACAAGGAAGCCATTCAGGATTTATTTTTTAAGAAAAGTAACAATTTTGCTACATGTAGGAGGCTAATTTGGGATGGGGGGGTTGGTTCTGTTTTGGTCGTTAAGAGAAATTATATTTGTAATTATTTTAAGAGTAATTGTTTTTGCCTGTTTGATACTGTGCAGAAACCATTTAACAAAGAAGAACAGGTAATATGCTACAACCTATTCAAAGTAAGACATATTGGGAATTGATGGATTTTCCCCATGAATTACTTAATTTATAAGCTTTTTTTCCCATATGAGACGTTGTTTTATATCTTCAGGTGATTAATTTATCAGATGAACACAATTAACAAAGTTATTGGTAATAAGTGAAATTTTAGAGGAATTAGTTCTAATTCCCCTCTTAAGCAAAGTATGGTTTTTATATATCAAGACTATGAGTTTAAATAAACAAACAGACTGGTGAAATATGAAAGACTGTGTATATAAGAAAAAATAATCGATTCCACTAAGATTTGCTAAGTTATGATTTCATTTTGAGTTAATATTACAAGTGAATAAATGTAATTCATGTTTAGTTTACGAAGCTCACACTAGGTTGTCATACTGGTCCTTTGCTGTCCCCCTGATGTCCCTCAGGATTAATGATTCTTGCTTGACTCAAAGCTGTCAAATATTAATGCTGATATAAATTGATGGATAAAATGTGCACTGCGGACTGAGACAAAAAGTCCCCCTTCGGTTCTATTTTTGTACTTTTCAGATGGTAATTTATGCCCTGCACCTCTATCTATTTAGACCCATTTATTACCCAAACTCATTTTTTTGATTGATTTTCTGGTAAGAGGATGACATTTTTTTCACATTAATGGGTTTTTATTTAAAGCTCATGGAAACTAAATATTTAAAAGAAACTAGATTTATATTAAATTTCCTAGTACCGAATGGCTTTCTGAGATTACTAGTAGTCTTTCCTAGATAACCAGAACTATTAATAGAATATTTCTTTATCACATGTTTCTTCAATAATCCCATGCTAACAAATAGCTAACAAATCTCTTGTAAAAGGAAGGATTGAAATACAAGCATTTAAAATGCTGGGTTTTCCCTGTTTTGCTTTTGCAGTCTACTAGCTGAGTAACTCTCCTCCTGTGTAGCTGCAGAGGGGTGAGCCAGCTGTCTCAGAAGGTGCTGTTAAGTGCTGGGTGCCCTCCCAAGGACCTCGCAGGGTGAATCTTTCCAGGACAGTGGTCCCCGCAGGCCTATGTGGATGCAGAATAGGGAGGGGGAAAAAGTCAGCTAGGAAGCTTCTAAAAACCTGTGCATTATCTCCTCCTGTCCCCCCGGAACTACCAGGGGAGGGAGGGTGGGCATGTGTGTTTCAAAAGAGCTTTGATAAGTCTGATATAACTAACCTACTTCTCCCTCCTCCCCAGTCACTAGCATCCATGATGTAGGTGTAGCCAGGCCTTCTGAGAGGATTCTTTTTCCTTCTCCAAGTTTAATCTTGGCCTTCTTGTCTTAAAACCAAGTCAGCCACTGGCCAGGGGTGTCACTGGCTTGCCAATTTGTATCTACTCAGGAGCTGAAACCATAAGAGAATCTGGAGAATAGTTCCTGCCTTTCTATAGGGTACCGTATCACTGATCGTTTCAATCTTAGAATATTTTACGTGCTGCAAATTGCCAACTGTATGTTAATGACCTATTTAACACAGGACAGTGTAAGACTCTTCTAGGCATAGATTATGTAATAAACTCTTTGCCCTTATTGCCTAGCGCAGAGCCTCAACTTTGCAGTTTTTGAACAGTTTCTGTGGTTCTTGTTGTCGACATTGATCTTGTTTTAGTCCCTACTGTCTGCCTTAGCCCTCCATCTAATTTGAGGCATCTGTATCCGATGAGGTAGGTGGAGGGTCAGTGTTGGAAAATCTTGAAGGCCAGCTGCACTGTTTAAGTCTATAGGTTCTTTGAATAAAGGAAAAATGAAACATTTTAAAAATTTGTGGCCTCTATGTCTAAGAGAGGTGGCCAGTAAAATTTTGGCATCATTATTCCTAAACAGAACAGCATATACAAGCCCAAGGTAGGAGTTTGCCTCTTTTATTCAGAGTGCCTATCCACCTGACTTTATATTGATGTACTATTATTATCATAATCATAATTTATGATAGTTGAATTCCATATCATAAAAGGAATTCACTCCAGACAACAGGTCTGACCTAACACACATTACTAATGACAACCCGAGTATTTTAGCACTGAGTGAGAGAGGTGTTCTAACCCCCCGTAGCAGTATTGCCACAGAGATTTTGTATGAGAGGATGTGGGAAGGAAAAAGAGAAGACACTAAATAAGAGGAACTTGCTAAAGAGATGAAGTTCCCTTTTTACTCCTTTCTTCCTGAGCAGCCCTTAAAAGCAGCACACCTTTTTCATTATTCTATAGGCATCCTCTACTTTTCTGGTACTCATTATTTTGTGTGATTGGATTGGATTTGCTCCAATCCTGGTCTTTCTAAAATTTCTTCCTTTCAGTGACATTTATCACAGTGAACATTTGGAACAACTTGAATGCCTACAAGTAGGAGACTGTTCAGACAATACAGCCATACCCTGGGACAATGGACAGCCTTTAGAGCAATGGTGTAGGGGTTCTGGTAGTAGATTGGGAGAAAGGGTGTTTTTATTTTATATGTCTCCCTGAGATTTATCAAAAACAATGAAAAAGAATGAAAAAATGGTGAGAAAAAAAGTCTTCTCTAGTGATGAAATTTGAAGTGGGGTTTGTGAGCGAACGGCTAAGAAGGAATTCTTGAGACGTTTTGGTGCAATGAGGTTTTATTACAGCACTTCTCCAAAGCTCAAAGAGAGCTCAAAGAGAACTCTATATTTAGTTTTTCCCCATGATTATGTTCATTTAGAAAAATATGCTTCAGGTAATATACAGAAAAAAAATCTACGAAAGAGTTACAAGACAACATTGATTCTATCAGACATTGGGATATATTTAACAACCACAGTAATTTAGACAGATACGTCCTTGGAGCAGAATATGCAGTCTGAAATAAGCCCATAGACGTAGGAGATGAATATTCACAAAATCATTTGGAGACAATTGGATGACCGTGGGAACGGGCAGGGAAGCAGCTGACTTATTACCACATGTCCTCACGTCTCACACAGGCATAATTACACATATTCTCTCTCTCTCTCTCTCTCTCTCTCTCTCTCTCTCTCTCTCACACACACACACACACACACACACACACACACACACACACAGTTTCAACTGGACCAAGAATTAAATATGTTTGTTTGAAGTTGATATTTTGTAAGCTAACACCACTTGATTATTATTGATTTTACATGGTTTAAAGTGTATTTCATTTATTTATTTAATTTTGAAAAAGATTTATTTATTTTTGAGAGATAGAGAGAGACAGAGCATGGGGCGGGGCGGGCAGAGAGAGAATCCAAAGCAGGCTCCAGGCTCTGAGCTGTCAAGCACAGAGCCCCATGTGGAGCTCGAGTCCACAAACCCTAAGATCATGACCTGAGCCAAAGTCAGACACTTAACTGACTGAGAAACTCAGGCGCCCTGGTTTAAAGCATATTTTAAAACATAAAACCACAAAATTAAAGAAATTATAGAGGTTATTTTTTTCTCCTTTATAACCTGGTAGTGGGGAAATCCTCTGGGCTTGTCAAAAACCCAGAATTAAAAAGGGATTGAATTGTACATTTGTAGATATGAAAACATCAATGAGACAAAATGTATATATAAAAACTAAATAAAAGACAAATGAAAAATTAGAGAAAAATGGGTGTCACATATATGACACAAGCTATATCATTTTTTTAACGTTTATTTATTTATTTTTGAGACAGAGAGAGACAGAGCATGAACGGGGGAGGGTCAGAGAGAGGGAGACACAGAATCTGAAACAGGCTCCAGGCTCTGAGCTGTCAGCACAGAGCCCGACGCGGGGCTTGAACTCACGGACCGCGAGATCATGACCTGAGCCGAAGTCGGACGCTTAACTGACTGAGCCACCCAGGTGCCCCAAGCTATATCATTTTGTAATAGACAAAGATCTTTATAAATCAGTAAGAAAGAAAATCAAACAGTAGAAAATGGGCAAAGGGTATAAGAAAACACGTGTATGTAGGCAGCATTCCTCGAAGTGAAGGTGCATGCAAATGTCCAGTCAGTTGTTTTTATCCCATGGATCTATTTGCACTTGTATGCAAAATTAGATTACAAAGTTATTGATTGCAGCCTTTTGGTAGACACATATATATGTTTTAAACCTAAAATCATCCTAAGCTTCCCTATAGGGAACACTTCACAGATAGTAAAATGCATCCATACGTTGAAATACTATGCATCTATTTAAAAAAGTGAGGAAGATTTATATGCAGTGCAATATGAAGATGTGAAGGATATATATACTTCATTCTTAAAGTAGTCTCTGCATATGTAAGAATGTGTGAGCATATATAAATATTAACTCATTACGTTAAACATTACAGTAAAAATGTAAGGATAACCAAGAGGCTCTTTTAACATTTAGATACATTTATCAAGCTAAATCAAGTAGAAAGAAGATAAAATATAATATGACCCTATTTGTGGTCTCAGTTTTCTTCTCTCTCTCTCACTTGCTCATCAAATTTATTAACACTGTGTCAGGCACTATTAAGTGCTTTACACGGATTCTCTTGTTCAAACCTCATGACAACCTTAAAGAAAGCTTTTGTTGTTATTGTTGTTGTTTGTTATCATTTGTCCCCATTTTAGCCAATGAGGATATTGAGGCATAGAGTTTCGGACTTTGCCAGAGATCACAGAGCTAGCGAATGCCACAGCCAGGAGTCGAAGCCAGGCAGTCTGGGCTTCAAGAGAGCTTATGCTCAAAACCTTTGGGCAGTGAGGTCGTCCTGTACATAAATGCATGGACATACGTCACACAGATTCACATGTAAAAAGTGTTTGGAAGAACGTAGCGTGATAGTCTCTGGATGGGATAGTGTAAGTAATTCTTTTAACTTCTCATTTTTCTATATATTTTGTTCCACAACACGTGCATCTTCAGCATGACATTTTCAGTAGGGTGGTTTGATTTAAACCATACTTCCATGTGTAAAGTATACCTCCTGTGGCCATTACGCAGTTTTACTGTGCTGCTAGAGTTTTGTCTTTTAAATCAGGCATTTCAAATCCCTCTATTGTATACTGTAAAAAACTGATGCAGCCGGGCCTTCCTTGTCCTCTAGCGGTGAATTCTAGTTATGTTACCTGGCAGCTCGTTGTGGTATTTTAGGTTTATACTTTACACGAAGAAAGTGATCAGATCAATGCCTTCTTATGTTGGCATTCCCACATGCCTTTAATCAGTCTCTGTTTTCTTGGGGAAATACTGCACAAAAAAACAACTGTCTCCCTCTTAAGGGTGTCTGGGAATGTTTTTGTTGCTTGCTTCAGGCTGAGTTTTATCCTTACTAAGTGTTTAGACAGTCCATGCCAAGTGCAGTTTCCTTAATTTACGTTTCTGCCTATACTTCGGTTTTTCTCGTTGCTCACCATTCCTGATTTTCTAAAAATACTAATTTTAACTTTGAAACTCAGTGGAATAGAAACATTTTGATTTGTTTCACGTTCATACTGCTTTCCAAGGCCTGATGACGGACCCATCTTGGTTCATCACTGTCAAAATTATGTTTATTGGCAGACATTTCTCTGTGTTGTGATTTTCTGTGATGATGTATAGAATGTTGTCAGAGGTGGCGAAATTTCATCATTTAGAAGTCTTATGCCCTGGGGTGCCTGGGTGGCTCAGTCAGTTAAGCATCTGACTCTGGCTCAGGTCATGATCTCAGTTTGTGAGTTTGAGCCCTGCGTCAGGCTCTGTGCTGATGGCTCGGAGCCTGGAGCCTGCTTCGGATTTTATGTCTCCCTCTCTCTCTACCCCTCCCCTGCTTGTGCGCTCTCTCTCTCTCTCTCTCTCTCTCTCTCAAAAATAAAATAAACATTTAAAAAAAAAAAGAACTTATATTTCCAAGTTTTCTGGACTGTTTTACAGATGAACTCCTTCCTGACTGTTTCCTGGGCATTACTCATAACCAGGGTGCTCCTGGTTCTTGCTCACATAACTCGTATCCAGAGATCTTCAAAACTTCTAATCTTAGAGGAAGTATTGTAGGAATTCCGTAGCACGTGAATTTTTTTTTTATTTTTCCAGTGGAATTATTATGTAGTTATTTTTAGATGAATTTTTGAACTTTAGATTGGCATGAAGATAGAAGCTGTGTTTTTGCTTGTCGTGGAATATGTAAAGCTACTTTTCACCTACTTCAAGTCACTTTGTATTCCAAAAGCTTATACTGATTCCGTAGCAGGTACCTAAAGGTATGCCTGTGTGGTTGTAGCTTGAGTCGTATACTTGGCTACACATCATGGGTAATACTAACTCAGTGTTTGAGACAAAATCATTTTGCGTCACAGGGCTACAACAAAGTGTTGTTTTATTTGTTTGTTTGTGGATTTGGTTGGTTGGTTGGTTGGTTGGTTGTGGGAATGAATAGCTGGCCAGAGCCATACGTCCATACGAATGTCATGTGTTTATTTTTTTAAAGCTTTTATGAATTCTTATATAATTATACTATGTTTTTGTTTTATACCCCAGGAGGAACTAGAAGGGAATCATAAATAGTACCCCACTGGTTGACAAAAATATACAAATTTCCCCCTACCCACAGTTTTGCTTTCTGCACTTTCAGTTACCCGTGGTCAACCACGGTCCAGAAACAGATGGTCCACCTTCTGACAGGTGTCAGAGGCTCAGTAGCAGCCTAAAGCTTTATCACACTGCTTTTGTCATTCACTTGACCTCATCTCATCACGAAGGCATTTTATCATCTCACATTGTCCGAAGAAGAGTACAGACGGTACAGTAAGATATTGTCAGAGAGACACCACACTCCTGTAACTTTTACTACAATATATTGTGATTCTTGTTGTATTCTGTTATTATTATTATTAATCTTTTATGGAGCCTAACTTATAAATTAAGCTTTATCATGGGTATGTGTGTATAGGAAAAAACATAGTTAAATAAGGTTTTTTTATATATAGTTTCAAACATCCACTGGGGGTCATGCAAGGTGGATAAGGGGGAAGTACTGTAGATGTTCTACTCCAGTCCCAAGGAAAAGTTTTAACTAAATACAAAATAACTAAATAGAGAGAAAACAGACAGTTTACTTAGGTAATTTGTATCAATCTTTGAAGATCAGTTTTTAGCAGGTGAGAGAAGCTTAAATAGGAAAATAAATAAGTAACATGGATCTTTATAAAATGCCAGTACATCATTATTATTTTGTTTCAGAAATTCCTGTATGTGTAAGCCATACTTCTATGCTTTTCCTCCTGCCTTTTCTGTCTCCCTAGTGTTAGAGGGGTACCACAGGGTCATGGTTAAGAATTCAGGCTTTGGGGCCACCCTACCAGAGTGTGATTCTGTCCTTTGCTACTTAGTTGCACAACTTTGGATGACTTAGCCAACCTCTCTTTACCTTTGTTTGGCCATGTAAGGCACGTATGTTATGTTAAGGGTAGACTTCTTGATTTGTTATGAGGATTAAATGCTTATCCGTGTCAGGTACCCAGAACTCGTAAGCACTGTGTTCAATCAATGTTGGCTACTGCATTACACGGACACAAGTAAATTCAGCTGTATCCACTGAACACTCAATGGTTGGAAAAAAGAGGATGGAAATTTGTCCAGATGTTTCTGCATTTTCCCTTGGCCCTAGAGCATGTTAGAGAAGAATTGACAGGGGAGCCCAAAGCTGACTCTTCCCTCAGTTGGTCTTGACACCCACCTGCCTCCCAGGGCAGGCACCTCACCTCCCTAAGTATAGTTCTAGGCTTAAAGATCAGATTTTCACGTGAGGTGGCTAACACAGGCTAAGTGCATCAGTCTATGAAATTGCCTTCATGTGACCGTTTTGACCTACAAAATTGGCGGTTTCGTATGGTTCAACCTAATAAGTTATTGAGTGCTCAGCTGGAAAATTCTTGGGTTTTATTTGTCTTGCTTTAGAATTTAATTACTAAGAAAGATAAGATACTATGTATGTTTTTGCTCACTACTTCTCCCCCACCCACCCCCCCTGGCTGCCCAGGGAGTATGTTTTATGTTTTTCTCCTTTGTTGGGTGGTAATGTCTATTTTTGAGGCAATTCTGAGTGGTGGGAATGTGTTTTTAACAATCCCTACCTCTAATCCATCTCTCCTTTCTGCTCTGCCTCAGGGCTCATGCATTGCCTAACCCACCCACATCTGCTCTCGGGAAAACACCGAGTAAATTCAGTCATGCAGAAGAACAAATGGCAAATAAGGCTGGTGTCCTCCTGCAAAAGTTGTGTAGATCTCAGTAGCCATCATCCTCTTTAAGGAGGGCATGAATCTCAAACTATGGACTGAAAGGCTCTACTGAGTCAGTAGAAGTTTTCATGGAGCTGGAGGCTGGCAGTGGGGATTTGTGCGGTATGAGACAGGAGAGTTCCTGAAACCTGTAAAATCATATATAGCCCATTTCCCAGTCCCAGTTTCTGGAGGTAGGGAGTTCCGTTTCTCCTCTTTTTTTTTGGCGGGGGGGGATAAAAACTTTAAGACCACATGTTGGGATTGTTGTAATAAAATAGATACCATTTATAGATTTGTTATTGTCTTATACAATCCTCACAATATCCTTAGGCCGCTGGTAGACACTGTTACGATCACCATTTTAGGGTGAGGAAATGGAGATTTAGAGCAGTGAGGTAACCTACTCAAGGCCACTAAACTAGTAATGGAAATGTCACACTAAATGGACAACTATGGATCGGGGGGTGGGGGGGTGGGGGGGTGAGAAAGAGAATGTTGATTGTGATGGTCTTTCAGGCCGCTTGCCTCTGAGAGTCCTTGATTTGGGGTTGTGACCCATGAGGCCAGTGTGTTCCAGAAGACCTGGCTTATGGTGGTTCTTTAATGAGGGTCATTATTTAGAATCTGAGTGGAGATAATTAATAATATATTTTAATGTATTCTCTTTTACTGAAAAATAACTTGTTTTAAATGTTTATTAAAAAAATTTTTTTTTAATGTTTATTTATTTTTGAGACAGAGAGAGACAGAGCATGAGCAGGGAAGGGGCAGAGAGAGAGGGAGACACAGAATCCGAGGCAGGCTCCAGGCTCTGAGCTGTCAGCACAGAGCCTGACATGGGGCTGGAACTCACGAACTGTGAGATCATGACCTGAACCGAAGTTGGACGCTTAACTGACTGAGCCACCCATGCGCCCCTAAATGTTTATTTTTGAGAGAGGGAGAGCATGTGCAAGCAGGGGAGGGGCAGAGAGAGGGGGACAGAGGACCTGAAGTGGACCCTGCACTGACAGCAATGAACCCAATGTGGGGCTTGAACTCATGAACTGTGACATCATGATCTGAGCGAAATCGGACGCTCAACCTACTGAGCCACCCAGGCGCCCCTGAAAAATAACTTTTAGTTTGGTAAATATATTACCAGGGAACAGCTTATTTATTGTTCTTTATCAATAATGATAAAATGTATGATAAGATTTGTAACACTTCAAAAGCCCTCGACTCTAATAAAAGTATTTATTTACTTATACTAGCACTCCATGATTTTGTCCATGTTTATGACCAAATGCTGAATATAATAATTTGATAGAAAACAATTTAAAATACTGAATGATTGCAACCATCCACCAAGTACTTAGAAACTAAGAAACAAAACTTTATTGCAGAATTAGGAATATCAGCAAATGTTGAAAAGGCCATGGGATAAGTGGCCGGTAGTATTTGGAGTGCAAGAAGCTGATATAACACAGTTGTGCTAAAATGAAAAGTACAAACTTTGTGTTTGAGACTATTAATAAATAATAATGAGTCATTTATTTTGTCAAAAAAAGTATATTGTCTAGAAATTAATAAATAAGAGCCAGTTTCTTATTAGCGTTACTGCAACACTAAATTATATTTTGCGCTGTATTATTTGTGAATCGAGATAGCCATTTACATTTCAAAAGCCCTTTGAAACTAGACATTTATAGAATACATTATCACAAGGTGATAGAACATGATTTGTTTCTGAGTTTCCTGCTGAGATTACTTTATATTTACAGCTGTCCAGGACTGCCATAAATTATGTTTGATCTTTTTTTCAATTTAACTCTGCGTGTGTGTGTGTGTGTCTGTGTGTGTGTGCGTGTGTAACACTTATCTGTAAGCACTTTTATGCAGCAAAAGGGGAAGAAAATTGTCATTATTACTGCAAGGAAAGGCGTCCTACTTAGTAGTACTCTGCATAGTACGAGAACTACTGTGGACGTGTTTAAGACAAGGTGCTACTGATTATGAGAGGAGAGAAGGCGAACTTCCGGGTATGACGATATCATGGGAGAGCTTGCTTCTGAACTAGGTGCTAAGGAGGAGAATTTTCCCAGAAGCAAAGAGGAGGTACCCAAGGTGGCAGGGCCAAGCTGCATAAAGATGGGACAGAGGCAGCTGGAGGGGGGAGGAACCGAGGCTGGGTGTATGAAGTGCGGAGAGGGTCGAGTCTGGCAGAAGCAAGCTGCGGTGCAGTACAAGTTGCTATGTGGGTTATTGGTGACATGACTAGAAAGTAGGTTGAGGCCAGATTGGAAAAAGTTTGGAGTCCTGGGATCTGGAATAAGAACCCTGCCAGGCAGTGGTAACCCATTTTAAGGTGGCAAGGGAATGATGTTATCAGAGTTACGCTCTGAAAAATCAGTCTAATGTTAGTGAGTAGTATGAATCAGGTAGCAGAGAGACTGGAGTCTGGGGAGGCCAGACAGACACGTCAGAATCGAGTCTTCACAAAAATTCCAAGCCCAGGTCCCACCAGTAGTGATTCTGATTCAGTAAGTCTGGAGGGGCCCAGGGGTCTGCAATATGAACAGGGTCTCCAAGTGATTCTTAGACCGGTGGGGTGCTGTGTACCCTTTAAGAAACATCAAGGAAGGGGCACGTGTGTGGCTCAGTAAGTTGACCACCAGCGTTCGTCTCAGGTCATGATCTCTTGGTTTGGTATGTGAGTTCGAGCCCCATGTTAGAAACTATGCTGTTAGCACAGAGTCCGTTTCAGATCCTCTCTCCTCTCTTTGCCCCTCCCCAGCTTGCTGTCTCTCTCTAAAAAACAAATACACTTAAAAAAGAAAGAAAGAAAGAAACATCAAGGAAGAGTTGAGAGGTATTTGAATTAAAACTGGAATGGGAGAAGCCTGAGGGTGGAAGGAATGACAATGATCAGCGGTGACGGTGACTGTGACGTGAAGTTGAGAATTGGTGCAAGAGAGAGGCTTACCTCCGAAGACAACTGTATTTATGGGGTGATTGCCTACCCAGAAGTCCCTGCTAGACAAGGGCAAGTGACCCGAGAGAGCCAGGCAGAAGCCTTTTTGCCTTTGAGACCTAGCCTCAGAAGTCACACACCATCTCTCTGACCCATCCTACTTGACTCTCCTACGGTGCCCAAATCCCAACCAGTTTCAAGAGAAAGGAAGACAGTCTCTATCCCCTCATGGCGCAGGTAGCGGTGAGCTTCTGAAAGAGCATGTAGGACCAGAAATGGTGTTGTTGTCTTCTTCAGAAAATATGGTTTAAAAAAGCAAATCCCTTATGTTGCAAAACGTAAACCAATGGAGCCTACTTAGGGGAAAGCAGCTGGTTAAGTATTATCATACCCGTGGATTTACATTGCATGGTTATAGACATTATGAAATCCAGTCTGTTCGGAAACAAACTGGAATATTAAATTAATATCTGTTTCCAAAGACTTAATGGATTTTTAGGTGGATGACTTAGAAATAAGATGTGGCTCTCACTGTTAAAAAATGTTAATGAAAGGAACATAGAAGTGGCAATGATATAGAATATTATTAGATGAATTCATGGAAGAGATATATGCACAGTACTTAGAGACCAAAATTCTTAATTATGAAGGTTAGCAGGAAGGCAAGGTTGTCACTGTCACAGGGTTAACTAGCCTACAAGCACCTGAAGTCAGGAACCTTGGAATCAAAGTCAGGGTATTAGAATTAAAGAATATGAAATTTTTCATCTGATGAGTTTAACACAAGAACAATAGTTTGCTATTGTTTGGGGGCTGAAGACAGGCAAGAAGTGTTTCTGCTATCTAGATTTGCATATTTAATAGAAAGAACGACACTTTACAAATACACACACATACACAGACACACACATATACGCCCACACCCACACACTGTGTCACATTATAGTTTATACAGGGAAGGGAAATGCAGGAAGTAAAGATGTGGGTCTTGTCCCAAGCACTGTTTGTTTCTGGTGTTTACTTCCTAAGAGAGCCCTAGTAGATGCTAGAAGTCTTCTTGTAAGTAGGTAAAATTTCGTGTAATAAATAAGTAAATGATTTTATTGCCATATTGCTTGCAAAGCTAAAACCGAAACAAAACAAAACAAAAACACACGCACACAAAAACCTCCACATAAGTCTGTAATAACGGGGAGATGTGAAACCAGTATTGTAGCTTTTCACTCTAAATCTGATCTGAACAATGACCATAATGATTAGAAACATTTCAGTGTTAGAAACGTTTTTGATTTCAAATACCACAACTATGTCAGTTGCAGATTCAGTTTGTTTTTATGGCTCTTAGTGAATTTTCTTTACGAACCGCAGGATACACAGCCTTTTGCAAAGCGTGTGGTGGTTTGTCCATATTTCTGCCTACAAACAAGGCTCTTGCTCAGCTGGGTGACTTCTCTAACGCCCTACATTAATTTTAGGTCCTAAAAAAATTCTATTACTAAACCATTTGCAACTATTACTAAACTATTGGTAGAGAATAAAAAAAATAAAAAAATAAACACTTAATAAGCCCCATCACTGTGAGTAGCTTGATTTAATTTGAAGAAAAGACAAGAACATCTCTTTTTAATGTATGAACAATTATTATTGTCTTACAATTAAAAGCTGGCATTTTATGTGTTCCTCCATTTTGTTTTTAAAAGCCCTTCTTGCGTAAAATGATCAGTGTGAAACAGTTTTGCTTTGGCTCACAATCTGTTTTCCATAGATCTTTTGTTAATGCTCAATCATTAAGTGAAATTGTATCTCCATTTCCTCTGCTTGCTTTGAGGGTTATTTACTCTTCTTTAATCTAATGGGACTACATGAGATTAGATTTGGGAAGCACAAAGGAAGAAACTGGATTTTTCCACTATTTTTTTGACAGCTAGATTTGGGAGAACGTCAAATAATCTCTGTACTTTCTCTAGCCGATTTTAATAGGAAGGTCAAAAATCTGGCTATTAATTCTTACACCTGCTGTGGCCCCAAGTCTCTTGCCAAGGTTTGCAAAGCCCTTTGGTCCATGTGTCACTGTCTCACTTGGAAATACCTGTGTCTTTTGGGGTGAGTCACCATTTCATAGTCATGCTTCTTTAGCTACGTCTGACAAATTTAAAATAACAATACCAAATACCTAATAATGTATACCTTTGAAGTTATTTTGATGGAAAAAGGACGAAGTTTAGAGACCGGAACACACCAAGTTGCAAATGATTAATCATAAAGAACCCTGAGTATAATGTACTCTCAGACACCGATTTATCAAAACAAAAAAATAGCACCATACAGGAGAGTGTTGTAGAGTTGGTATAGCAGGACTCAAAAATCAAGGCTAAATATGTCCTAGCATTTCTGCCTTAAATGCCTCCTAATCAGTTATTCCCAGTCTGTACTTGGGAGCTGTGGCACAGTAATATTTTGCTTGCTCTGGACCACTTGAGAATCTGCTTATGCATAACAATTGTTATTTCTTTTGGATATATCATATCGCTACAGAATGGGAATACATACCAGTAACTGCCTGAAGCAAGCAGCTAATGCGGATTGGATTAGATTTACCATTTGTTAGCAAAGATGGGTTGGTACCTATTAAAAAAGAAAAGAAATCTCAATAGGAGCCATTTAATGGAAAGGCATGCACAGGCATGTTTGCTGGGTAGTCAAGGTCCACTCTGTCTTTGTTAGCAGATTATGCAACAGTTGTTTCCCAGAACGCTACTAATAATGCTGCAAGAATGACAAAAGAAACTTTGTTAACCTAAATATTTTTCAAGAGAGGTATGCACATCAAGTTGCTAAAAGGGAAGGTAACAATAATAATAATAATAATACGATGTAACACAGATTAAGTGCCTATTATGTTCCAGGCCCAGTGCTGTATGTTTTATATATATGATGCTCTTTAACTCCCCAGCAGCCCTGTGAGGTAGCTGTCAGTTTCTCCATTTTAGACGAAAGGAAACTGATGTTCAGATAGGTTAAGACACTTGCTCAATGTCATACAGCTTGTAAGGGGCAGCAAACTTAGGTCGTTCTGACTTCCAAGATCATGTTTATTCTCATGACAGCACACTCTTAAAACAGAAAAACATCTTAGATGATTACTGAGCTGTGTTGAGTGCAATATCACTGCTCTCTTGAATGTGGTCAGCAATTAACATAATTACAGTATCATACAGATATTCTATGGATCTGAAGCACTGGTTTTTAAACCTTAGTTTAGGTGCGCCTGGATGGCTCAAGTTGGTTGAGCATCCGACTTTTTGTTTTTAATCTATTCTTTAAAAAAAAAAAAAAAGTTTGTCTTTGAGAAAGAGCGGGGGAGGGGCAGAGAGAGATACAGAATGCGAAGCAGGTTCCAGGCTCCAAAGTGTCAGCACAGAGCCCCATGGCCCGATGTGGAGCCTGAACTCATGAACCACAAGATCATGACCTGAGATGAAGTCAGATGCTTAGCCAACTGAGCCACCCAGGTGTACTGAGCATCTGACCCTTGATTTAGGCTCAGGTTGTGATCCCAGCATCATGGGATCAAACATGGAGCCTGCTTGGGATTGGCTGTCTCTCCTTCTGCCCCTCTCTGCCGCTCACTGTCTTTCTGTAAAATAAAAAAATAAAATAAACCTTAGTTTGGGTACAATTACCATGAGGAGTGTGTCCAAAGAAGACTTCTAAGCCTTGTCTGAGATTCTCATTCAGAAGATCTGCTGCAGAACCCAGGAATCTATACCTCCAACAAGCACCACATTCTGATGCCATTGGTCCATGAATAGCATTTGTCGATAAAAACCTAAAGAAATGTAATTCAGCCCAAAGCATCACAAAAAAGCTTCTTTTAAAATTGTCCTGCTCATAAATAAATAAATAAGTAAAATTGTTCTGCTCAACGTAGTATTGCATTAGGAAAAACCTTATCAAGTGCGTCTTCTTGAAATAGTCCTTCTTGAAATGTCCTTCTTGAGGACGTTTGTTGCGTTCCCAAAATGGGGCCAGAAATAACCCATCAACTGGTTATACCACCAAGTGTTTTCAGGGATATAATTTATTCCTCAGATAAATTAGGAACTCTTACATTTAAGATTTTGATATGCTCACTCATATTTTTCTTACAAGAGCATGATGCCAAGGATTATTCTCTTAGAATACTTCCATGGTGGCTTAAAAGCACCCAAAGCCACAGGGAAACAAAATAAAACAACAGAACAAACAAACAAAATCCAGCCCAAGCCCTGTCCTAGAAAGACTTGACAGGTGGATCCCAGAGTAGTGCACTGAATGGTGTCTGCTTGAAGGAACTGAAAGCATTCGTGTTCCTGATAAAACCAGAAATTGGCTTATGCATCATTTTGATTACCCAAAATACCTTAAATAATTGCTTATGAATGTAGTTAAAGAGCACGCCTTCAGGTGATGGCCAGCATATCCACTCAAGAAACGACTTTGTGGCTGTGAAACAACTCTAATGCGTATACTCTTCACCTGTCAGACTCACCCCCTTCTCTGCCCTCAAAGGTTCATTTAGTCCAGTTAATGAGGGGAGATTTGGACTGGTGACCAGACTGTTCAAGATAAATCAACTAACCAAGACCCGAAGAAAGTCCAGAAGGCAGTGAGAGTGAGGGAGGAGGAGAGGCATCCCAACTCTTTCTGTCCAACCTAAGCAATTAGCAGTCAGAAAAGGAAGGACAGGTATAAAAACAAAGAGGAGGTGACAATGCAGAATTGAGACTTTGCTATACACGGGGGTAGGCACACGTCTTAGACGACTCTTCAAGAGTCTCCTGCAAATATATGTGTGTATATATTTCCACATAGTAGGTCTTGTCTCTCCTCTTCATTCTTAACCCTGGTTTGAGGTTTAAATTGTAATTACAAAATGGTATCAGTGTCCATTTTCACAGGTTGGAATGAGGAAATTCTTGCATGTCTGGGTCTTGTCATTTGTTTTTGAGAATTATATCTGATAAAGAGATAACGCGGATCTTGGATGACTGTTGCTAATGTTTTTGTCTTTTTTTTTTTTTAAGTTAAAATATATTCTGTGGTTCCAACAGGTGAAACAGGGCTTCAGTGATAGTCTGCTTTTGCAAATGAACCCATTCTCTTTCTTCATCATAGAAGTTTTCGTTCTGAGATAAATGTCATTTTAGGATAGGTCGATGCTATTACCACAATTTGTTTGATCATCAGATTTTTTAAAAAAAATGATTGACCTTATTCTCGAACATCTATATTAGAGTGCCCAGGTCATGCACTTTTATATAGGGAAATTTTGAGCACATTCGTCCAGGGAAAGTTATGACTTATGAGAGTCCCAAGGTTACATGCTTAGCATTTCTTGAGGATGAGTTTTCTGAAAGCTCCTTGAACATCTATTTCCATATTCACAATTGGAGAATGACAATGTGGAGCCATCTAAGGGAAGGACAGTTGTGAGAAATGGAATTCAATCTACTTTTTAAACCTTTTCTCTCCAGCTTTTCTCTATAGGGATTTAAACCACCTCCAAGTGTCTCGCCCTTGGAAACATACTCCTTTTTCTTTCTTCACTTCTTAATTTTCACTGCCTGGGGCTATTCAGCAAGGCTACCTCTAATTAGAACAGCTGACAGTGAGATGTGAATGACAAAAGACTTAACCTTCCAGGTAGGTGTTTACAATCCTGAAATGGTTATTAGACCAAAGGCGACTCCCTGCTTCAGAATATGTGGCTGAGATATATTTTTTTTATTCTGGTGTCCTTTCCCTGCCTACCCTAGTAAGCCAAATGACCAGGAAAATAGAACAACACACGTCAAAACACCAATGAACAAAATTCATGGGATCTGTTTTATTTTATAGGTTTGGGGCTTTCCATGACTTCATTTTCTTTACTTCTCTTCTGTCACCTTCTAAGAGACTCTTCATCCCCTAGCAGCAAGTGAGTCACCTTTAGGGAAAGAGTTTTTCTGTAGCTAATCTTTCCACCTATAGAGAAAAGAGCTTCTGGGTATCTGATGGTTAGAAGCATGATTTCTGACTTCTTGTTGCTAACTGCTTTTTTGACATGGGGCAGGTCACAGATTCCAACTATCCTACAGTTCCTAACCTGTAGAAAGTGCTCTGATTCTGGAATTCTGCTATCCTATGAGTTCCTTTATTCTGTTTATTTGTTTTGAAGCTCTTCCGATATGAATAATTTCTCCATGAGGCATATGAAGTGAACAGTTGGGCAAAAGCAAGACGTCTAGTTGGGCAAAAGCAAGAACAAGGGAGTTGTTCTGACAGCTAACTAGATTGTTACCCATTTTGAATGTGTATAATTCATGGACTTCACCTGTAACGCGAGTGACAACAACTGAACATTAATTCACAAAACTGGCAAAAATATGAAAATATTTTGTAGAAACTTCAGTTTACGCAGATTGTAGTAAAAATTACCTCGGTTGTTATAGCCATGACAGTAAAATGCTAAGTATTATGTGATGATAATAGCAATATCACCCAGACATTAAAGAATGTCATGAAAGATCTAGACATCCTATTTTTAAAAATATCGATTTCTGCTCACCTTCTAAAATGCTTAAGGCAAAAGGCCAGTCCAGGATTGTGGCTTGGAAGCTGCCCTCCTCATCTGCCTCAGTCAGGAAGTGACTGGAAAGAATTTTGTCGGTGTACCTGCAAATGTGGTAATCTCTTCTCAAGGGCATCGTGAACATTTGTGATGATGCACAAACTACCATTAAGTTTTTAAAAACCATTAAAAATAATAAGTTAGTTGCACACAGCAAGTAAGCAATTTAAAAGTTGAGCCACATGTTAGTCTTTAAATTATTTGAGAAAATAAAATGCTGATATTCTTTCTACCATAGAAAATGCCCCTTCAGTCATAGTAATTGGTCCAGTACAAATACAGCTATCATTAGACAGTCTTGTTTCTAAGACCAGTTTCCCTTCTTTCCTCCTCGTGGGCATTTTAGTCACAGATTTGCAAACAAGTTAAATGGCACTGTTTTCACGAAAAGGTAATATGCATGCTCCTTTTTTTTCTTTTTTGGTTAGGGTATATATATATATGTGTGTGTGTGTGTGTGTGTGTGTGTGTGTGTATACGTATATACACACATATATGTGTGTATATACGTATACACACACACACATATATGTGTATATACGTATATACACACACACACATATATATGTGTGTGTATACATATATATGTATATGTGTGTGTGTGTATATATATGTGTGTGTATATACATTCTCCCCTTCATCCTGCAGCTATTATGAAATGCCTCTAAAGGACTGTTCTTATGTGATTCAGTGTGCAATGGGTTCATGTACACACATAAATGCTGCATTTTTTAAGAAATCTCTTGGATCTTTTTTGTTTCTACACATTATGTTTTTCTTTCTTCTCTTGATTTTCTTTCCTTGAATACTCAGATTCAACAGAAGTGCCAGTTCTCAGCTAGAGCTCATTGCCAAGGCTGTTGTTTAAAAAGCAAGTCTAGTCATGAGTACTTTGTTTGCTGTTCTTAAGCAATCTCAAGACAAAAACAAAAACAAAACAAAACAAAACAAAACAAAAATAGCCTTAACCTCTTGGGTTAAGAGGAGCCTCAGAACTGAACACATTATAAGGTAAAACTTATGGGTTAAATTCATTGAAACTAAGTCACTGAGAGAAATTGTATTCCTGCAGTTTACAGATTCCAAAATCTCTGTATTCCTACCTGGGTCAAAAAAGAACAGATTAAGGGGCACCTGGGTGACTCAGTGGGTTAAATGTCTGACATAGGCTCAGGCCATGATCTCCCAGTTCATGAGTTCGAGCCCCTCATTGAGTTCTGTGCTGACAGCTCAGAGCCTGGAGCCTGCTTCGGATTCTGTGTCTCCCTCTCTCTCTGCCCCTTCCCCACTTGCATTCCCTCTCTCTTTCTCTCTCTCTCTCAAAAATAAATAAACATTAAAAAAAGAAGACCAGATTAAGAATCAGATTAAAGAGGTGGTTTGATGTCTGAGTCAGTCCCTTCCTTCTAGTTTTTCAACCAAAGGCATGAATCACCCCGTTTCCATCTCTTCTTGAGACTGGGCACAGGGGTGCCACACAAATCCTTCCAGATTGGGCCTGGGGTTACGGCACAGTGTCCTGGGCAGATGCTCACCTACTGACAGTCTCCATTCTGCTGTGGGTATGAGTTTGGCTTTTTCCTTGTCAGTGATGTAGGCAACAAAGAAAAGCTTTCTTGGCGTGGTCCTAGGGTCTGAACCTTCCTAGATAGCACTTTGTGAATTTGTAGGAGGAAACGAATCTCATCATGTCAGTTGCCTCTGATGGTGGGAACAATTATTAGACAGGAAGTCTGACTTCATGGTGGTAGCAGGTGGAGGACCACCCATCCTATATTTGTTAAGGGAAAGGGCAGGAAGAACCCAGCACCATTTCTTGTGCTGTGAGGAGAGACTAAAGATTCAAGATGGCCTCAATGAGTCTTGCCCCTAATGATGACAAGGCTGGGCCTCACCAAAAAGTTTAAGTTGACCACTTTGCTCTTCAACAACCTCTGTTTTTTGTGGGCCTCAGTGACTTCCCCATCTGCCTGATCCTAAAGGCACAGGGAACTCCCTCGTTACTCTGTTCCCATGAAAGAAGCTGAATATTATACGCAGAGATGGGAGAGCACATATTTGGAATGCGATAGAAGAAACTTTGTATAGGAAGATATTCAAAAGAATATTTGGAAAGCACAACAAAAGATATTACAATGTTTGGACAATCAGATATCTACACAACATAGGGAAAGTGTTAAGAATTTAAATTTTATGTTATCTTACTTAGTCTTGAGCAAGAATGTTTAAAAGAAAATACAACATTGTGTTTTTCATTTATTTTGTTGTGACTTCATGATGATTTAGTTATTATTAACAACGAAATAATTGAAGAATTTGGCGGAGCTGTCAGACAGGGTCTAGACAATACTGAAATAATTACTAGACTTGCGCTTTTTGTTCTTAAATGAAGTCGGCACTGTGTTGTAAATCAGGTGAGCGACCGATGATAGACCGAAACCACTGAGATCACATCTTAATGGTAGGCTAAGATCATATTTGGATCACTTGTAAATTAATAAAGGGTTATTTATTGTATCAAAGTATGGCCTCAAGCCACATTTCCACAGCTACTTTATTAACATAGAAAATCAACCAAACACATCTTTGCCATCAAAGAGAGGAGTTTTATATTCCCGAATTGTTTCAGATAGCACAAGAATTCACACTCCCAGGGTTTTCTCCACAAAGATCCCTGAATTACTTACATGTGTGGCCCTCCATCGTCAGAGTACTTGCAATGCCGACTGTATATATTCTTTTTTCTTTCTGTATATTCATCTCGTTTGTAAAGCTGTTGGCTTCCCTAGTTTTCTGTTACAGATCGACAAACTGACTTGTCATTTTTAATCGTGTAATTACTGATTATCGCGAAACAACTTTTAAATAGAAAATAATTTGTCTTTTATTTCTATTTACCAACAGAGCTAAACTATATACTGAGCACCCTCTTGTGTGCTTTCCAGATGTTAACTCCTGTTACCCTCCTAACAGCCATATGTGGTGTGCCTCATTATCATCCCCACTTTACAGATGAGGCAACTGAAAGATGGAGTGTGTGGGTAATTTGCCCAAGAGGTGGAGCTGGAACTTAAACCAGGCCCTTGGGATGCATGCCTTTAACCACAATGTTACAGAGTTTATACAGTGTGTGATCCATACGGGGATCCCCGTACTTGTCGATTGTGCCTGAGAGGCACCAGTCTGGTTAAAACAGATTAGTGATCTGATTCTGTATGTCTGGGTTGGGCCTGGGTAGTAATCTACATTTGTTCCAAGTTCCCTGGTGATGCTGGTCCAGACACTTTGAGAATCACCTGAGCTGTCATAATATTGAGGTTATGGGAAATAAATAGCTAATTTATCCATGCTGTTTTGTTTTCATGGTAATAATTGAAAATAGGAACTTTGAGGGGTGCGTGGGTGGCTCAGTTGGTTAAGCGTCTGACTTGGGCTCAGGTCACGATCTCGCGGTTTGTGAGTTCGAGCCCTGCGTTGGGCTCTGTGCTAAGCGCTCAGAGCCTGGGGCCCGTTTTGGATTCTGTGTCTCCCTCTCTCTCTCTGCCCTCTCTCCCTTTCTCGTGCTCTGTCTCTCTCTCTCTCTCAAATGAATAAACATTAAAAAAAAATTAAAAAGAAAAAAAGAAAATAGGAGCTATTTGTGGCTCAGACTCTCTCTTTTAATTACTCCTGGATTTTATGCTTATCTCATTGTTTTAATATCCATTTTTTTTACTGAAATAACTTCAAACCTTATTTTACGTATTTTAAAAGCCATTTTGTGAGTTGCCTGCTCATATCTTTGTTTAACAACGTAATATATCTTAAGGTTTTTCTCATTGATTTTATTTGAAATTCTAACTCTTTATTATATTTTTGCAAATATGTTACCCATATAGTCTTCATGTTTAATTATGTTTAAAATTTGTCAAGTGTGTAGTTTTTATTTTTATGCAATGAAATACAGTCCTCCTCTGTTATTTTTAGGCCTAAATTGTCTTCAGTAAACATAGATACTGACTTTATTTTCAAGTACTTGTTATAGTTACTTTATTTTAATTCCTTAAACCATTTGGAATTTATTTTGGTGTGCGGTGAGGCTCTAAATTGATTTTTCTTTCTTTTTTTAAAAGTTTATTTATTTATTTTGAGAAAGAGAGAGAGAAAGAGAGAGAACCAGTGGGGGAGGGGCAGAGAGAGATGGAGACAGAGGATTCAAAGCAGCACAGAGCCCAATGTGGGGCTTGAACTCATGAACTGTGAGATCACGACCTGAGCCAAAGTTGGATTCTTAACCAACTGAGACACCCAGGTGCCCCTAAGTTGATTTTTCTTTCTTAATTTGCCTACTAGTTTTGCCTAAGCCATTCACTAAATACTCTTTCTCATTTTTGTTTGGATAGACTGGGGTCTCTTTCTGGACTATGTTTTCCATTCCATTCTGCAGTTCTCTCCTTCTCTGTTATCAAACTGCCTCAACTCACTTAGTCTTGTGTTGTATTGGAATATTTGGTGGGTTGAGCCCTTTGCTCCCCCATCATTATGTTTCTTTTATGTAATGAAGATTATCTTCATAAAGGAGTCAGAGCTCTCATTTTTTAAAGAAAGCATATAAGAAACTGTTTTTGACAACTTAGTAAAGATCACTATTTTCTTGGATTTTTCAGAAAAATCTGTAAATTCAAAGTTACCCTTATAATGACTCTGGCATTGGGACGGCAGCCGAGTTTTAGACTAAAGACATGATGACGAAAGAAAAAACATTATTTTATTCTTCCCTGTTGCCTTGGCTTCAGAGAATGATAGAAGGAGTCAGTGTCTCCAAAGAATGGAGACAAAGAATTTAATAGAAGCATCAGAATAATCTATTATATATATACTTCACTATAGGCTTGCAGAACAATCCATGGAGAGAGACCTTTCTAAAGAAAATTTAAAGAAATTAAAAATTAAAGAAAAATATGAGCTACGGAGGTGAGGAAAACAGAAGGACATACAATTTTTATGTTGTTGTGAGAAAGGAAAATACGTTTCATTGTTCAAGTGTTGGGCATGATTTGGTTCACGTTGAAAATAGTATGTAGGACACCAACGGATATTTTACAGGCCACAAAAGAACCTGAGTCTGTAGATTGGTTTTCTGCCCCCGCGATTATACCCTTAAATGATGAGAGTCAGTCTTACAACTGCTGTTGTTTGTGAGAGTAATACCTGAGTCAGGCCAAGCTCCCCGTGGAGTATTCCTGTGAAGACGCCTCGTTGGAAGCAAACCTGGGGTTTCTCTTCCTGCCTCGTGTCCATTTGGCGGCCTCATTCCTGATGATTCCACTAGGCCTTATCCTAGAGTACCATGCATTTGAGACTTACTGCCAAAAGTGCTATTTTAACCATGCTTTTAGTATAATTTGAAAGGTGGTGGATCAGACTAGAATTGCCTCTAAATATACAATGCACTGCTCTTGCGTCTATCTTCCTGTGTTCCCTTTGTACCTCCTTCCTATCACACTTCTTTGCTGTTGCTATTTTCTAAGCCAGATTTTTTTTTTCCTTTATGTTGGTATTGTCTCTTCCTGAAAGGAAACAATATTGCCCTTGACAAACCCAAAAATAAAAGAGAAGGTCGTGCTGGTTCCTCTAGCTTGAGAAGAGAGAGCATGTTATTTGTAAACAAGCCAGCATCTTCGTCGCGCCCAAAGTCCTGCCTTCTTCACCTTCATCTCTTTATCTCAATGACATGAGATGCTTCGCTCTGGGTTCCCAAGGCACCAAACTTTGGGAGCAATATAATAAAAATGAGGCTACTGTATTTGCTTCTTCCCCTGAAACACACAGACTGATGTATTGCTGTGGGGGGAAAGTACTCCTGAGGGATGTGAAGAGACTACGTTTACAAAGAGGCTAGGTTTAGGCTCTGCGTCTTCCTTTTTTCTCCTTGTTCACCTGTACTCATCCCCTCCAAAATTATCAATATACCCAATCAGTACTTTGCACATATTTTGTGTGTAGTAAATATTAAAAAAAATTTTAATGTTTATTTTTGAGAGGGAGAGAGAGAGTGAGAGAGAGAGCACAAGTGGGGAAGGGCAGAGAGAGAGAGGGGAACACAGAATCCAAAGCAGACTCCAGGCTCTCTGAGCTGTGGGCACAGAGCCTGATGTGGGGCTCGAACCCACGGACCAACTGTGCCAAGTCAGTTGCTTGACGTACTCAGTTGACCTGAGCCAACGTCAGATGTCAGATGCTTAACCTACTGAGCCACCCAGGCATCCCTGTAGTAAATCATTTTGAAAAGCTAGTTAAGAAATTTGGTCCTCCTTGAAGACTACAAACCCTCTTTAACCTAACGTTTCATTCCCACATTTCCTTGCCCTTAGTGATTAATAGCTGCTTAGCAAATAGAAATAAGGCTTATGTGAGAAATTCAAAAAAATAAGACAGCTTATTTGTAAATCCATGTAAATCATTTCTGTCTTACTTGTTTTCTTCTGTGTTTCTTAGAAATAATGCCCTTTTTTAGAGGTGGTTTTTAAAATTTCTTTCAGTAAGGGAAGTATCCGAATAAGTGGAGATTCTAAAGTGATACAAAGTTGAGTAACCTTTGACTCTGGGTCTTGAGTCAAGTGAGAATTTCAAGAATAATAAGGGTGAAGACTCAATGTGGAATACATAGTCCTCATCCAATAAAGGATGAAAAAAACCCCAGTGCTGCGGTGCCTTGATGGCTCAGTTGGTTAAGCATCTGACTCTTGATTTCTGCTCAGGTCATGATCTATGGGTTGTGAGTTCGAGCCCCGCCTTGGGCTCTGCACTGACAGCATGGGGAGCCTGCTTCGATTCTCTCTCCCTCTCTCTCTGCCCTTCCTTGCTCCCCTCTCTCTGTCTCTAAAAAAAAAAAAAAAAAAAATTAAAGAAAAAACTTAAAAAGAAAACTAAAACATGCCAGTAAACACAAACAAGTACTGTTAAGTCCATACCTTGCACTGACTTTCCATTACAGCAAATGCCATACTGGAAGACAAACCCTTATGGGGGAGTGGTGAGCCCTGATCTCAAGGCTGTATGATTACTTTATTCCTAGTAATTAGATAACTTGGTCACTAGCCCCAACCAAGTCAAGATAAATTAAATCTAATGGCTCAGATTTGTTCCGTAAATATATGCTGGAATGTTTTAAACTTCACACTGAGCTCTGATTCTTAGTGTTTGGAACATGTAAATAGATACCAAGTTTCTCCTGGCTTACAGAAATTTCTTAGTTTTCTTGCCTCTGTTAAAGGCATATTGTAGTAAATAAAATCAAAGAAAGCAATGGTCGGTTCTTTTTGCTTAACACAAGCTGTTGCTATCATATTTAAATTAATGAGTAAAAATGAATAGGACAAAAACTAACATTTATTGATGAATAAATACTATGTGTTAAGCTTTGGACAAAACATTTAGGTAGAGTATCTCATTTAACCTTTACAGTGATTTGTGTTACTTGTGTGTCTCCCTTTTACAAATGGGCCAACTGAGGCATAAAATGGCTGAGTCACCTTTTAAAAATCTTCTGGTAAATGCGAATGCTGGGGATTGCAAGTTAGGTCTGTTGTGCTCCCAGGGCCAAAAATGTACTCCTGATGGAATTAATTATTCCATCCTGCCTCTACTGAAGAGTAGTTTTATTGTTGTTTTCTGTAAATCATGGTAATAGCTATCATTCTTTATAAACACGCTTTGTAAACACATTTGGTATTACAATGAACAGTCCTTACTCTAACTGGGATAGAAAAATGAAAAACATTTCATTACTAATATTGTTGTAGCATTGTTTTAACAGGCTTTACTATGGCTACAACTGATTTCTATTTTACCTTGAAATCCCAGGTCAAGAAATTATTGTATTCTAGCTTGGAGAGACCCACAAATCTGTAAACATTTCTTGCTTGGGAATCTAATCTTGAATTGTTAGGAAGCATAAAATGGAACTTTTAAAATACTCTTTATAGATTCTTGCACCTATATTTGTCTTCCATAACTGATATTGTATATGCTTAAATAATGTAAAAACTCTCTAATATTGTTTATAAATGTAAATATATATATGTAAATACATATACACAAACTATTTATATATATGATTATATATATATAAACACTCACACATAGAGCAGTGTGACTACCTTGGTAACTTGTTATAATGTATATTTCTAATGCGGTAGTTACAATTTTTAACTTGTGTGTCACAGTATTAGCTATTTGGATAGAATTCCAGCAGGTTCAAAGAGCAAACTAAAAATAAGTAAGATTATATCTTGTACGAAAACAAATATGAGAAATTAAATGTCATTGTAATATTTGTCTACAAAGGATTCATTTAGTTTCTTTCTCCCAAGTTCCAAAATTATAACTTTATATATATATCAAAGGTTATAATTTGGGACTTTTAATAATTTGAATGATTTATTTTCGACCAAAAAGAAAAAAACCCTTATAAGCTTTTGGGATTTTAACATAGTAAGAATGCCTGAATTCCTAAGTATAGACAAAGAAGGTGTTATTTTTTTCCCCTGAAAAAAAGCTTCTGAAGCACTTTTTATAAATCAATAGAAAAATTGTCTTTGTAGAAATGCTGGCATTGGAGAGTGGTGCATTTGGTCAGTAAGCAGGGGGTAAGGCTAAAGAATGAGAGAATAATATACTTTTATAGAGGCGTTGCTATAGGGATATTTTAGGGAGAATGTTGCTAGCCGAGCTGGAAGTTCCCTTGGTGAAAGCTGTGTTTGATTTAGAAACTGATTGAATTAGAACAAATTCCAAAAGTAACTATAATTGGCGGGACATGATAAAACCAAACTTCAAGACTCCCGGTGCGATAAAAGGTACTTTTGTTATTATCTGTGTGTTTTTGTGTGTGTGTGTGTGTGCACGTGTGTGTGTGTGTGTGTGTGTGTGTGTACTTTTTCTTTTAATATAATTCCAGTTTGACTCCCTGGTACAAAAACTTTGAGATTGTATAAATAGACTTTAAAACAACTCTAAGTTTAAATTGTTTTCTTCCTATTTTATCTGAACTAAGCACTAATGAAAGTGGAATGAATAGTTCTGATTTATGTTCATGATTTTGGAAAACCTAAACAAATATTTACAGTGTAAGCCTGAACAGTGAAAATTTATGAGGAATGCTAAGATAAGATAAAAGCTGAATTTTAGCATAGAAATTTAGGTGATTGATATATAGGTATTTTAAAGAAATGGTTTCTAAAACTTAAGACATCAGTGCATCAGTGTCTACCATTTATAACAAAACTGAGTATCTTCCTCAGACTAATGAACAAAAATACTCTTGAAACCTGAATCTGGTCAAGAATTCATCACAGTCTGTTAGTGACTCAACTTTTTCTTTTTTTCTTTTTTTTTTTTACTTCCAGTATTGTTGCTTTTAAAATCTAATTTTTAAAGTACATTGACTTATTTCATATCTTGATCTGAATGTAATGAAATTATTTCATCTTCTCTTTTATTGTTTTCAGACTCCTATAAAATGTGATGATGACTCAGAATGTCACCACCTTACCACTGTGTTTAGCTAGAAGATGGTACCCAGATGCATTTTAGTTTGCTGCTGGGGTCACGCCAACTCTTTTTACATTTTTTTTCAGTGATTAGACCTCCAACCATAATTATGTAGCCGAGACATTTTTCTTACTAAGAAACAAAGGTAGATACACTAGGAAGTCTTACGCTCATGTTTGGCTACATGGTATATACTGAGAGCAACAAGTTTGTTCTTGACGTAGCTGATTGGTGTTTGGAATCTAGTATTTGGTTATATATAATAACACCAAAATCGTATATTTTGTATACATTTATTAAACTGTGTTTCCTTGATTTAAATCTTTACATCATACAAGTAACTTTTAACTAATTCTGGTTATTCCGAGTTTCGATGAAATAATTCAGTTGAAATAATGTATTTATACTAATTTAAAATACTTAGAGGTAGGGTGGATAAAGTGAACAGAAAACTTCTTCCGTTTTCCTCAAGGATAGAATTAAAACAGCCATATAGAAGCACCTGGGTGACTCGGTCGGTTATGCGTCAGACCCTTGATTTCAGCTCGGGTCATGATCTCACAGTTTGGTATGTGAGTCTGAGCCCTGTGTTGGGCTCTGTGCTGACAGTGTGGAGCCTGGTTGAGATTCTCCCTCTTCCTCGCTCTGTGCTCCTCCGCCGCTCTCTCTCTCTTTCGAAACAAATAAACTTAAAAAAAGCCCAGCCATATAACAACCATATAATATAATATATTGTAATTAATATAACTAATATAATATAATATATATATTAATGTCATCTATATTATAGTATACATTATTATGTTATATATTTATTTTTTAGTTTTTAATAATTTTTTGACTGTTTTTATTTATTTTTGAGAGAAAGAGAGAGTCAACACTAGCTGGTAAGGGGCAGAGAGTCGGAGACACAGAATTCAAAGCAGGCTCCAGGCTCTGAGCTGTCAGCACAGAGCCCAACGCAGGGCCCGAACTCACGAACCACAAGATCATGACCTGAGCTGAAGTCGGACGCTCAACCGACTGAGCCACCCAAGCACCCCTGTATTATATATTTATAATATATTATGTATTAAGCATGATATATAACTTATATCATATATAATGTTTTATATATTACAAATTCTTTCCTTAAGGATATAATTTAAATGATTGTATTAAAATTATAACAGCTTCTTTTTAAATTGGGAGAGCCTTTATTCTGCTTGTCACCTCTTCCTAAGATTTCTCATCACAACTGCTTTCTTACTTCACTTTCCACCTGTGCATATATGGAAGTCAAGTCTTTCTTTTTTCTAGATGTCTTAAAGTCAGGTACCTTCAGGTGATCTGAGAAGCAGCTGGTCTAAGAAAATGGAGAGTAATAGGTCTGTGGAAAACTAGGAAATGTTAAGTCTCACCCCGAAACACTCAAGTTGAAACATTTTCTTAGAACACTGCTGGTGAAAGAAAGCACATTTTGGGCCCACATCCTGCCTACGGGCGGGCCAGTATCTGGCGCTCCCTGTTTCTTATTTGCATAAGCTCCTGGCTGGGGCCCTTGAGGAGCTGCTGAGAACAGCATCAAGCATCACCTGCAGGGGAAAGAATCTGACAAGATGGATGGTAATATGGAGGCAGAACTAGACAGTGGTTGCTAGAGTTCTCTGGTTGGAGAAGCAGAAAGGGACCTCCTGGAGGAAAGCCCAGAGGGCAGAAAGGCAGAACCCAGCTTGGCTGGTTGGATTGAGATAGCATGTGAATTAGTGACAAAGCATTCAGACTGGTGGGACTAAAGCATCTGGACGATTTGGAGAATGTGTGTAATTGACTATCTCATCGGAGGTGGGACCTTGCCATTTCTTTGAATTATAGGCTCTTTGCAGTGGATGTAGCACAAGCTGTAGGGTGCAGCACAGGTCCTGCCCTTCAGTCTTAGGGCCCTCATTTCCCCAGCTACCCTGAGCGTTGCTTGCTGCAGGTTGACAGCTGAGCCCCTCCCCAGGATGTGTCCTCAGCCCAAGGGATCTGCCCCATCCAAGTTATGCTCCCTTCCCCAGGGAAGCCCATATCCAACGAGTGATCAATGCCTGGGTACAAAGTCCCGGCCCCTTACCTCAACTTAGGACTTCTCTGAAAGAGATCCCAGCTTCAGAGACCTAACTGCATCTCAGTTCAACATCTCCCTCTGCCCAATGCTGCTTCCTTCACACCCTTCAAAATGTTTCTGAAAGCACATGCCAAAAAACATCCTGCTGACAAGACTTCTTCTAGAGTGGGTTTCTCTGTTAGCCTGACCTGTGACACATGCTAATACTAAGGCAGATACAAATATAGAGATGGAGAATGAAGAGATGGAAACAGTTGGAGAACTGAAGACAGCAGGTCAAAGTGTCACTGGGGAGAAGTCCTTATAGCTTGTAGCTCAGGAAGATGGGGAAGCAAACAGGATTTAGCTCGTAGGTGCTCTATCTGTTGGTTAGATTCTAGTTGCTCATACGGTGCAGGGGGATAAGGAGTCCCCCTGCACCATAGGAGTTGACAATTGAGTGTCAACTCATTTGCTGAGACAATTTATTTCTGAAAGTGGGTTGTTTAATCTGAGAGTTGGGGATAGTGTTGACTATCTCTAGGGTTTGGTAACAATCATTTGGTATAAAATATTCTGGGAACCCCAATGGACAATGTGGATGTAAAAGTAGAGTGAAGGCACAGGCTTTGGATTGCTGCAGAACCATGCTTTTCCACTTGGTGTCTGTCTGTGTCACCGTAGGCAAGTTGATGAACCTTGATAACCCCGGGTTTTTTTTTTTGTTTTGTTTTTAATTTAAATTCAAGTTAGTTCACGTAGCATGTAGTCTTGGCTTCGGGAATAAAACCCAATGATGCATCACTGACATATAATATCCAATGCTCATCCCACAAGTGCCCTCCTTAATGCCTATCACCCATTTAACCCGACCCCCACCATTCTCCTCCCCTCTAGCAACCCTCAGTTTGTTCTCTGTCTCTCTTATGCTTTGCCTCCCTCTCTGTTTGTATCTTATTTTTCCTTCCTATGTTCATCTGTTATGTTTCTCAAATCCACATGAGTGAAATCATTTGATATGTGTCTTTCTCTGACTGACTTATTTCACTTAGCTTATTACCCTCTAGCAGATGGCAAGATTTCATTCTTTTTTCATTGCCGAGTAGTTTTCCATTATTTACATACCACATCTTCTTTATCCATTCATCATCTGATGGACATTTGGGCTCTTTCCATAATTTGGCTATCGTTGATAGCGCTGCTTCTCTTCATAGAGATAGCCCTGGTTTTTTTACATATAAAATCCAAGTAGGGGGATATTTTCTCATAGGGTTGTTGCCAAGTTTAAGTTAGATAATATGGATCATGAAGGTACATAACATCACGACTGCCGCATGATACCTTCTCAACAGATGATAGCTATCGTTACTATTTAAAACATTTAAAAATGACATATTACTCTACAGATAAGCTTGAACACGTGAGGCAGTTCATTTGTGACACTGGCACTCAGCAGCTGTTGTCTCACGCGGAAGCCTCCGCAAATGGCCGAGTGGCCGCAGGTTCTGTGCTCTAGTGACTTTTCATTTACGACGCAGGTCACTGCCGTCGCTCCAGTCCTGAAGCAGTCACAAATGGCACACCCTCTGGGGCTCTGTTTATGACTGGACACCAAATGCAGGTCTTCCGGGTGGCTCACTGAACGTGTCTACGATCCAGGGTTGGATATGTTTGGGATTGGAATTTCCGACGTCTCCTCCTCAAACTTTGTGATTCAGTCTTATGTTTCAGTTTTACTGTTTTCGGCTTTTCTTTTGATAATTCTGCCTCCATTTTAGATTCAGGAACTTCACTGTTAAGATTGTAGCCCTCTTTGCTTCTGACGGGGACATGCAGTATAAAATGGAAGATAAGTAAGATTGTGTCCAATTACTGTGTTGTTTGGATATTGATAAAAATAGTGAAGAGACAGAAAAGGAAAATTTAGATCCCAAGGTGTGAATGAGAAATAATATTAGCAATATTTTCAAATATAAAATCCCTAAATGTGGGATTGTAATCCTAAACCTGCTTAAGACAAAGGGCAGTATTTTGGTGAGAAAAAAACAAAAACAACTGAATTTTGAAGATCCTAGATAAGAAAAAGTCATATTTATTTGGAAAAACTATATGTGTTTTAAAGCCTAGACTAAATATTGAATGTAAAATATGTGAACGCTGTGATCAACTACTCTCTCCCAGCCCCAAATAAAACACTGTATGTTGATTGGTTGAAATACTAGTGTTGAAGTCCAGTTTAATGTTAAAATAGAGTGGTTGTACGAAGAAGGTATTTTAAGACACTTTCCAGTACCTGCTTTCCTTCTGCTACTCTTGTGTTGCTAAGTACTTAAACCAGGAAAAGATTTCAAAGTTGTGGTAGTTTTCTTGCAAAGTCAGGAGTTGGGCCACTTTTTGCAATTAGGGAGCTACACGTGACAGGTTTGTCCAGGGTCAGCTTAAAACTTTTCCAAAGACTTCTGTGCTAACTGGAAGTAATCCTTCATCAAGGGGATCAGCTGTCCTCTGACTTTTATTTCTTATGTGACTTTTATTTGTAATTTATTACAAAAAAAATTTAGATGTAGAAGCAGCATGTTCCCCTGAGCTCCAGTGCGAGCAAACAGTAGGGGTTGGCTTTCACTTTCTCTACGCTCAGGTTGCCTTTAATTTCATAACTGCGGTCTTTTTTTTTTTTTATCTGCTCACATCTTCCATGTCACTGTTTGTTGTTACTTTCTGCTGCACGTACAGAACCTGCAGCATCCTTCCTTCTGATTCCTGTTCTCCCTACTGCAGTAGGAGGGGCCACACCATACTCTCCGATGGCATCCAGAGCTGGTCAGAGCAGGACTCTAGCTCACAGGAGGGGCGCGATGGTATTCATTAAATAAATGAATCAAACAATCAGCAAATAAATCTAGTGATAATTAGGTTAGACTAGGACACAGACTATCTAATTTCTAGCCATAGTTCTACAGATCTGTAGCCTTTATTCTAATTTATAGATTACTGGTATTTTTCTTAATTCTCACCATGCTTCATTTCCTCATTTACATCTCCGCTTAAAATACCTCCTGTGTCTACTAGGCCTGGTTCCTTGTGTGAATGGAATGAGAAGTAAACATAAAACATGAGTAAATCCAACTGTTTTAAGGATATAAGGTATTTTCATTAATTCACAGGTTATCATTTTCTTATCATTAAAAAAAAATTTTTTTTAATGTCTGTTTTTGAGAGAGAGAGATAGAGTGCAAGCAGGAGAGGGGCAGAGAGAGAGAGGGAGACACAGAATCCAAAGCAGGCTCCAGGCTCTGAGCTGTCAGCACAGAACCCGCTGCAGGGCTCGAACTCATGAGAGGTGAGATCAGGACCTGAGGTAAAGTTGGGACGCTTAACCAACGGAGTCACCCAGGCACTCCTCTTATCAACGTTTATATCCACCAATCGTGGATATAAAAAAAAGTGCCAGAAAACAGTGGATATGGTGACAGAAAAAAACACAAAAGCTCTGTTGAAACTATTCAAATGTATTGTCTCTATTTAGAACTAGAAGATGTTGGAGGAGGTCCCTGGTATGAACTGCCATAGTGAACTCTCATTATATTTATCACTTTTCTTTATTATTGATTATAATCCTCTGCAGGACACATCTTTATCATTGTACTTTCGTATCATACACACAACCCTTTATGCAAATGTCTAAGCTTTGTTTTCCTAGTCATAATCTTTTGAATTTGGGGAATATAATATGTTGGGAATACCACATGTCATGTATCACCTTCAATCAGAGCACCTTGGAGTCAGAGGCATTCATATTTCTGCAGAGAAAACTGTTAATTTTAACATTGGGTGGGATAAAGATTATAAATAGCCTCTTCTCAATTCAGGGGAGGTGTGTTTTTTTCTCCCCACAAAATGATTTTATTAAAAATTTATGAAATTGAGGCCTAAAGGTTCAAGGCTGATATATCTGTTACATCCTCTCTCCCATATCTCCATCCACATGTGATTAAAATTCTTCCTGGAAAGAAAGCATTTTCCCCGTTATTGTATTGGGAGAGACTGTGGATAACAGCCTGGCACATTAGCTGATCTATGTGTCCTTAGAAACCCAGCCATATTCAAGTACCCTGCCCCAAACAAATACATGAAAATTCTCTAAATTTTTAAATATTTTTTTTTTTTTTATATTTGGCTGAGTGACATGCTATATACTTTTCCTGGTCTGACAGTGATAAAATGTTTATAATGAATGTTAAATGTTAAAATGTTATAATCTTATAAATAAAAGGTTTAATGGTTAAAATTAGAATGCTATAATTAATGGTTCAGGCTATATTTTTAACTAACCAACTAAAGCCAATCAACTATTTTTGTTTTATTTTTTTAGAGTTCTGAAAAAAGTTTTTTTAAAGGGTTAGAATATAGTAAAATAAACCAAATACAATTTTAGGATATATATACCCTCTACCCACTCCCCCCCCCCCCGACCCATTCTGCACCACATAAGACATGAATTTCCAGATTTGAATGACACTGTACTTTGCCACTTCTTAAATAGATGTATCTCAGTGTAAAGGATTTCTGCTTAAATATATATATAAACTGTGGGAATAACCCAATATGGTAAGGACTTTTTGGAGTAGTTAATTGAACAATCATAATTCATTAAAATATATATATATGTATATATATATATGTATATATATATATTCACTTAAAACACACACACACACACACACACACACACACACACACACACACACACATCTTCAAATATTCATACCAGTTTATTGCCATTGTCATCCATAGATGAAAAGGGCATAGTTTAGGTCACTGATTCTCAACTGAGGTGATTTTTCCCCCTTAAAATAATTGGCAATGTCTGGAGACGTTTTTAATTATCACATTGTTAGGGGGGAGTGGGGTGCCATAGACATCTAATGGGTAGATGCCGGGGATCCTAACCATCCTATAATGTAGAGCACAGCCTCTCGTGGCAAAGTTTGATCTTGCTCAAAATGTCAGTAATGCTGAGGGATGAGAAACTCTCACTTAGGAGCTGAAATAATCATTTTTTTTCTCATCCTTTGTGCCTTAGATTCATAGTGAGATAGTACTAAATTTCATAGAAGTAACTTTAATGAAACAGGGCTTTCAGAATCTGGTCATTGGTTTTACATAAAAGAAATACAATTCCAATTCCAAAAATCTTAAGAGCAATATGTCTTTCTTGACATTTGCTTTACAAAAATTGAAGCAATGATGAGAGCACTCAACAGAGGCAAAACGCCCTAAGAATCCTCTTTACTCCTCTTTTTCCTTAAGCCCACTCTTCTGGTAGCTGTTTTCCTTCTCCTCTCCTTTCCTTCTGTGTGTCCCTGGTTAATCTATGCTTAACCATGCGGAGAATAACTTTGCATGTCTTGTTCTTTGCCACTTTTTTCTCTTTTACTCATATGATAAGAAAATCAAAGGCCTAGGAAGTGGACCCAACCAAGCAAGCCTAGACAGTTCTTCTACCTGTTGTAGAAGACAGAGTGACCTGGGGAGAAAAAGGAGGATTACTTGTGTGTCTATCATGCAAGTAAATGCCTTTGTTTTAGTTAGCTATTGCTGTGTAACAAATCACTCCAAACTTAAACTAATCATAATCCACTTTTCATAATCTGTGGGTTGTCACACTAGTTCACAGTTAAACATGGATGGTTTCCTAAGGACCATCTTACATATATCTAAGACAACGTGCCAGGCAGTGATTTAGTCTCTTGGGATATAATGATGGGGAAAGTACTTTCTTGACATGAAGAATGTCTGGGTGTGGGAGAGAGGAGGTGACAGATGCATCAACCTTGAATCTTCTGGTCTCAGTTTGCTGGCTTCATCTGGGATGAGTTCATCTGCAGGGTTGGCTGAACTAGCTCCAAGATGACCTCACCCATGTGTCTGGAAGTTGGTTCCGGCTATACGATAGGGCATCTCAGTTCTTCTCCACATGGAATCTTGTCCTCCAATATAGACTTCTTTCCTTACATGGTGGTTTTAAGGCAGAAATCCAAGACAGCTAAAACAAACGGCAAGACTTCTTAGGCCTAGAATCAGATGAAGAAAGTCATTTTTGCTGTGTTATTGATCAAAGCAAGGTCAATACAAGATCAGATTCAAGGAGGGGGAAATCAATTCAACCCCTTGATGAGAGGAAAGACAAAGTCACCTTGTAAAAGAGGATGCATATTGGAACCAGAGGATTTTGTGGTCATAATTTAAAGTCTGTCCTCTGGTCACTATTATTTATATTCTTTCCACATTAGAATACATTCACCTCCTCTCAAGGCCTCGGAAATCTCATCCAATGATGTCAACAAACTTCAAATCCAGTGTCATGTGATCTGCATCTTGTCATTTGTCTGCATACAAATGAGGCTCCTCAAGTATAATTCTTCTAAATCCCCAGGCCTATGAACTAAAAAGAGAAGCGACTGAACCCATTCATCCAAAATGCAATGATGAGAGAGGAGCCAGGGCCATTGCAGTAGATGCCTCTGTTCAAAGAAGGGAAGAAGGGAAAAGAGGTAACAGTCATGGTCTGAAATAATTCTGAAATCCAGCCAGGCACGTGTGGCTAGTCCCTTTAATCCAGGGGCCAGTGACATTCCCTGTCTTTTTGATAAGAAGTGGTTCATGTTTATGGATGATTGCCTTCTTTTTAAAGAAAAAAATTTTTTAATTTAATTTTTTTTTTAGAGAGTAAGAGTATGAGTGGGGTAGAGGGGAGAGGAAGAGAGAGAGAATCTCAAGCAGGCTACATGCTTAGCATGGAGCCTGAGGTGGGGCTCGATCCCATGACCCTGAGATCATGATTTGAGCCAAAATCAAGAGTCAGATGCTCAACTTACTGGGCCACCCAGGCGCCCCTGGCTGACTGTCTTCTTAGCCTTCTTCCTCATCATATTAAGTGTGGTTCCAAAGTCTTGTCTTCATTTTGAACTGTCCTGTCCCTTTAGTACAAGGTGGTGGTGTTTTTGCTTAGCAGATTTGTTGACTTCCTAAAAATCTGCTTGGAGTCATTCTGTGCTACTCAAACCCCAAATTTAAAAGTTTTTGGACCATAGGTAAAGGCTCTGTGGTCAGTGCCCTCAAGCTTCTTAGAAGCTGGTTTATCTAGTTGAGAAGGTCATGTAGGCACTACCTTAAATCTTTCTGGGTTCTTAACAATGCGGCTTCCGAGTGTCTGCCTCTTGATTTCAGCTCATGTCATGATCTCACTTTTCATGGGTTCGAGCCCCATGTAGGTGCGGAGGCTGCCTGGGATTCTCTCTCTCCCTCTCTGTCTCTGCCTCTCCCCAGCTGTGCATTCAAACTCTTTCTCTCTCAAAATAGATAAACGTCAAGAAAAACAAAAACAAACCAACAATGGGTCTTACAGTCACGCTCTTGACTTATTGTTATCCTAAAACCCTGTTTTACTTTGCAAATATTTTTCCAGGAAAGACTGGGAATGTCATACTTTCTAATCCAATGCAAATGAAAAAGGGCCTTCTTTACTTCATCTCTCTCTCTTCCAGTATCTCAGAAGAAGCCGGTTGATACTGTCAGCTTTCTGCAAGGAAATCTCTCTAGTCGAATGCACAAATTCAAGTTACTGCAGATGACAGAGTAGACAGTACATAAAATACACGTGGCTCTTCTGATCTCTGAGAGCAGAGTCTGCTGTCCTTTTCAGCGTCTGCTAATAGTTTCTTTCCAGCCTCCTCCCCACCTGGTCCCAAGGCCAACACCACATGTTTCAGATCTTTGTTAGAGCAGCACTAGATTCCCAGTAGCAGTTTCTGTTTCACTTAGTCTTTGCTAAACCACCACCAAAACTTAATGGCTTAAAGTAGTAACACATTATGGTTTCTCATGTTCCTGTGGGTGGGCTGGGTGTTTCCTGCGCTGACTATGCCTGAGCTCATTTGTAGAAATGCATTCCGCTGGAGCATTAGCAGGGCTGGTAGGTCCACTGACTTGGATGGCTGCTAATGGTGCTAGCTTGCACTTGGGGTGCCTCGGTTCTCCTCAACATGACTTTTTCCCTCTAGGGTGCTACGGCAGCTTCCTTGTGTGGTGGTCTCAGGGCAGAGCTCTCTACGAGCCAAAATGGAGCCTTTTCAAGGCCCAGCCTCAGAAGTCCTATAAAATCATGTCAGCCATGTTATTTGGTCAAAGCAAGTCTCAAGGCCCATCTGGACTCAGGGGGTGTGGCATCCACTTTGTGTCCGCAGGAGGAACAGCAAAATCACATTGCAAATGCTGTGATAATCCAAATGAGAGGAATTTGTGTAGATATTTTGTAATCAGCCATAGCCTGATTTTGTAAATTTTTTTTTTCATTTATCCGTTTAATTTACCAATGTAAACATTGGATAATTATAAACGTTATTTCATTATGTTGAAATAGTCAACATACCTTGGACCCTACCCCTGTATAACAACGTTAGTGATGATTTTAGCAACTGTAGATACACAACTGGGATCATATGATTCTGATCCCCAAACCAGTAATTTGGTTTCGACCATCTCATTGTGGCTGTTATTTAGTTAATAATGATTACATTGTTACTCTATGCTTTTGTTGTTTTTCTGTCTGTAGCCATGTCATCTGGTTGTGCAAAAAGTCCAATCTACTTTCTACTTTAAAATTTCTTTCCAACTTTTTACGGAGGTAAATTCTTCTGCAGAAGAATTCTTCTGCAGAAATAATGAAAAGCTTTATTAGGTATAATTAGGAAATTATAATTTAAAATTTTTGTTTTAAATTGGCATTTATATTTTCAGGTAGTGAAAATCTGTAAGACGTTTATTTAAGTCATCATTGTCATTCATGCACCTAAAGAATAGAATGACAATCTGCAAAACACAAACAAGTTAATCATAGCCTATTGCAAGTTATCAATGTATCAATATATGATATTTTTATCAAATTAATATTTTTGTCAAAGATTGCAGTTTCAGACCTGACAACTTTATCTACTTATTTAAGCAGTTTTTCTTGTTGGTGGTTTTTTTTTTTTAATTTTTGTTTAACATTTATTTATTTTTGGGAGACAGAGCACAAGTGGGAGAGGGGCAGGGAGAGAGGGAGACACAGAATCTGAAGGAGGCTCCAGGCTCTGAGCTGTCAGCACAGAGCTGGATGTGAGGCTGAACCCATGAACTGTGAGATCATGACCTCAGCCGAAATCGGGCACTTAACTGACTGAGCCACCCAGGCGCCCCTTTTGTTGGTAATTTTATATTAAGATGATATTAAGGATAAATATACCCAGGAATTCACTATTTTGATCTTTATGATTGATCATGACTGATGAAAATAAACATCGTTATGTGAGTACCCATTTATGAAATGCTCTCTCTCTCAGAAATACGTTCTTATAGAAGATTTGTTACATACAAAGAACAAACTGAGGGTTGTTGGAGGGGAGGTAGGTGTGGGGGGGATGGGCTAAATGGGTGATGGTCGTTAAGGAGGGCACCTGATGGGATGAGCACTGGGTGCTACTCCTGAAACCAACACTACACTCTATGTTAACTAATTTGAATTTAAATAAATACATTAAAAAATATTTGTTAAATACATTGAAATATGCCAATTTCAATTACGTTTAGTATTTTTATTTTTATTTTTTAATTTTTAGTATTTTTAAAGTCACCATCTATTAGAAGGACATTGGCATATATTTTAACTTTTTAAAATTTAAGTAATGCTATTTAAAAGCTAATGACCATGGACCTCTGTCTCACAGTTTTACATATTATGTATGGTAAATTCATTATCTGTGGACAATATTTAATAAAAATACAACTAACATGTTTATAGGCAGCGACATTTTCATGATTGATTGCAAAGGCTCCACATAATCTAGGCTACTTTTTACTGTGGTCTCTTTGCTTGCACATACATGTGTAAGTCACTTGGGACAAACTACAGTTGTGCAAAATCAGCAAGTCACTGTTACTATGACTTACGACTCACCAGAAGGAAAACCGTTGACTATAGTCAGGTGTGATAGTTTGTTAATGGTCAGATTTAATCACTGTTGCCAAATTGGGCCTCATTTCTGCATGTGTCATGATCTTATCCTGAAATGGCAAAATACCTAAGAAATATATAACAGGACAAAGAAATCTAGAAATTGAATGTCAGATCCTGCTCCCTTTATCTTTCACTTGTTTCTAGAGAGCGAAAGTGCCTTGGAATGTCAGGATTATTTCTTATAACATCACCAGGGCCATGTTTGTATAATAGTCTTCCTACAGAGACCTCTCTTAAGACCTAGAAGCTTCCAACTCCTTAGGTCTCTCAGACCAACTGCCTTTGAAACAGAACCAGTGATGGAAACCTCCAAGGTGAAGCACTTAATTTTCATACCTACTGGTTTGGTTTGTTTTTGTTTTGTTTTTGTTTTCTTTTTACCTCACACAGTCTGGCCTTTAGGAAGGAATCAAGGTTCAAATTTAGAGAGGAGGAGAATTGGAGCTGCTTCTGCCCATACATGGATCAAAACTTGGCCTTAAATGGGAGGCTGTTACGGGTTCCTATCTGTGGGGCACCCACCTCCTACTCTTTCTGGCTTCTGAAGCCTCACCTCGCTTTTGAGCTGACACCACCGTCTTCTCTAGGCATTTCGTGATGCATTTGCAATGCACCAGAATCCTCATAATTCTCCCTCTGGAGCCTGCTACTTCTCTTTCCTTCCTTGGTGAGTGGCATCATTATCCAGTTGCTCATGATAAAAAAAATATAGACTGCACCCTTAGCTCCTGTCCATTTCCAATTGTTGCCCTGCAGCCATCTCACTTACCTTGTTCATCCCTGTTAAAAGAATTCATCACTTTCAACATGCGTTCTGCTAGTATAATCCTAAATATCCTCCCTGCTCCCAGCCTCTTCTTCCTCCAAGTAAGCTTCTACACTGCCACTGGAGTATATATTTCTGTGTCTCAGGTCTCATACGATCATGTCTTTGTCCTGTCCAAAACCGTTCGTGGCTTCCCGTTGTTCAGAAGATGGAGACCAAACTCCGTGGCAAGTGATTCAAAGGCTTTAAGAACCTGATTGTTACCTGTTTTCTAGGCTCACTTCCTTCTTTATCCTTCTCAAACCCTCTCTGCTTTATAATTCAGCCGTAACAGATTTTTACTGTCGCTTTAATACATCATGCCATGTTTTTAAGAGACTGCCGCTTTCTCCTAAAAAGCTCTCTACCTGCAAATTTCTACTTACCTGCTGATGTTCTATGTAACTTCCTTTTTTAGCTTCTCTGACTCTTCCAGCCTGTGCCATTACCCTAACCCTAACCCTGTATTTATGTTCCCTCAACATTTTGTATGTTCCTCCATTATAGTAGCTGACACATTGCTTTGAGCTATTATTTCCATATTTGTCTTTTCCATTTATTACTAGTTCCTTAGAATAGGGCCTGTTTCTTAGTCTCTAGCACTTAACAAATGCATCCATTCATTTCTTTAGTAATTAAATCATCTACTATGCAATAATGAAGAAGACAGTGATGGATAAGTCAGATGTGGTCCATGCCATATAATCTGAAACTTAGATTCTAATGGTGGAAACAAATAGGTACCCAAAAGATGATGGTACCAATACTGATTTAGATGAGCACCAATACTGATAACAGCACCAATACTGATTTAGATGAGATATTCAGGAAATAAAATCCACAGCAGTTCCTTATGAGTTTGTTGGGTGGGGATGAGGGTAAGTAAAGACCCAAGGAGGACCTCACACTGACTGGTTTAAGAACTAGGTGGATTTTAGTTTGTATTAATAGATATTAAGGAATAAAACTCTAAAAAAAAATTTTTTTTTAGATTTATTTTTAAGAGAGAGAGACAGAGTGAAAGTAGGGGAGGGGCAGAGAGAGAGAGGGAGACACAATCTGAAGCAGGCTTCAGGCTCTGAACTCTCAGCACAGAGCCCAACGTGGGGCTTGAACCCATGAACCGTGAGATCATCACCTGAGCTTAAGTCAGCGGCTCAACCGACTGAGCCACCCAGGCGCCCCAGGGAATAGAACTTGTAAACAGGATTAACTTCTTGTTCTCTGTGACTCCTAGAACTGGAGAACTGAGTTTACACGTGTGACATAGAGTTCTCTGCATTTACAACTAGTATACATGTTCACCTAAATGTCTTAATGCATTACTCTTTTTACAGTTTTGTTGGAAATATTTAGCATGCATACATATGAACACTTGGTAAGACCCTATCATGTTGTTCTAAAAAGCAGAAGATAGAAAAGTCACTATAAGATTAACAATTAAATACATTTAAATAATAGTCTATTAAATATAACTACTTATACACAGGAAGAACTATAAACCAATATTGTAGAGATTAGTTCAGTGCATCATCAACAGCTTTATAAAGAAGTGTTATTGTTCATAATGCTGTTTTAATGCAGTGTGGTAGACATTCACTTCATATTTCATAATACTTCCACAATTTAAACATTTTATGCTGTTGTTATCAGATTTAACTACAAAATCCTGGACTAAATTATTTAGATTTTTATATCAAAAATGAGTATTTGCTGACATGATGAAGTTTTAGGAATTTTTCTTTATTTGGGGAATATCATAAGTAAAATCAGAAAACATTTACTTAGAATTCAGTTGGCTGTGTCTGAAAATATAAAAAGTAGATTGCTAGAACCCAGTAAACTGCTTTTGCAGCTATAATATAAAAGGAAACATGTAAAGAATTTGACACTTACATATATACAATGAATGCTACAAAAAAAAAAAAAAAAAACAAACCAACAACCATAATTTGGGCTTTCTAAAAAAAGACCTTTTTTGCCAAAGTCTAAATATAAACTCAGAGATTTACCATCAGATGAAACTGGTACAATAGCAGTATTGTTCCGTTAAAGGTGAGAGTAGTAAAAATATAACAACTTAAAATCAGGAAGTAATGTCAATAGTTTATTACATAAATTTCTAACTCATACACTAACACTGTGCTCATTTAAGATTTTAAAACACTGACATCTTGTAACATTAATAGAATTGTGTATAATCTCAAATTGAGTTTAAAAATTTATATACACTGTAACTGTAGTCTATTTTAAACCTAGAATTGGATTTTATATATTATGGATAAAGTCCTGAATTCTGTCAAATCCGGTTTGATTAATTAAGATTATTCTGCTGCTGCATGACTTTATTCATAGAAGCTAAAGATTTTAAGGTCAAACTCAAATTGGTTTAACTATGAATTTATCATTTTAATCTGATGACTATTTGATATGACTAATATGGTAATTCCCATGCTATCCTTGGGCAGTAGTATGATGGTGTAAGAACCTGACTGTGGAGACTAAAGCTTGGCTGTGCCTCTGGGTGGCTTTGGTAAAAATGCTTAACGTCTACGTGCCTTGGTTTTCTTGTAAAATGGCATTTATAACAGTTCTTGCTTGAAGACTTGTTACAAGAAGTAAATGAGTTAATATGGATGTATTACATATGGTATGTAATAATTTATTATTAAATAATTAAAATATAATGGGATCATTAGAGAGAGAGGAAATATCAGTACCTGGGTACACATGACACTAATACAATACTGTATGTTAATTATACTGGAATTAAAATTAAAAAAAAAAAAAGAGAGAATACTTCTGAAGAATAAACAATACCGTGACTTTGCCAAGAATATTTCTTAGGGAAAGGAAATGTTAATAATTTTGATGAAAGGATGATTACATATATGTAGATTCATCCAGAGTATTTCCTTGCAGAGTCGTTGCAAACCGACCAATTAATAATTACTTTGATTCACTGGGGAAATAACACTACTAGAAATAATTAAAAGCATTTGGAACCAGAAGATGAATTTGCATTTTCACTTCCCATACTGCGTATAAGAAGATGTTAAGGGGGCGCCTGGGTGGCTCAGTTGGTTGAGCGTCCGACTTCGGCTCAGGTCACGATCTCGTGGTCCGTGAGTTCGAGCCCCACGTCGGGCTCTGGGCTGATGGCTCAGAGCCTGGAGCCTGCTTCCGATTCTGTGTCTCCCTCTCTCTCTGACCCTCCCCCATTCATGCTCTGTCTCTCTCTGTCTCAAAAATAAATAAACGTTAAAAAAAAATTAAGAAAAAAGATGTTAAGACATTATGACTTATATTATCTTAGAGCACAGAATTTATATATTTTAGGTGACAGCAAGCTGCTTTGGTGCTAATTGTTTCACTTAGCATTTGCCAAATCTATCACATTTTTGATAAAATAAATTATTTTTCATTTGTTTCCTTTATACCCTTCCTTGGTCAAAAGTAAATACATGTTGAAGTGATATTTTTAAAATTTGAACTAGAGCATGTCAGTTTAGTATTTTAAAACTTATTTTCTATAGTTTCCAGTAAATTCTGTTTTTTGCTCTACATTTAGTTGTCACCTAATCCTTAATATAATAGGCCATTCATATCATGAAAGGCCTAAAAATAAATATTTTTGTCAGAGTCAGATGTATCAGATACTCAAATGAAGACATGTAATACAAAAAATAATAAAGCAAATAAAATTATTAGATTAAGCTTTCAGCAAAGTTTGACAGGACCTTGTCAGGGAGTGATACAGTTAATTCCATTACATTTTTCTTTTTCTGAGAACTCAGAGTGGCTGTATTTCCAGTTTGTTTTGTAGTTAAATTTGAGATTTTATCTGGTTTTTCCAAAAAGATATGGAAAGAAATATTTTTATTTTTTAATGTTTATTTATTTTTGAAAAAGAGACAGAGTGCAAGCGGGGGAGGGACAGAGAGAGAGGGAGACACAGAATCGGAAGCAGGCTCCAGGCTCCCAGCTGTCAGCACAGAGCCTGACGTGGGGCTTGAACTCACGAGCCATGAGATCATGACCTGCGCTAAAGTTGCATGCTTAACCCACTGAGCCACCTGGTGCCCCTGGACAGGAATTTCTCATCTTCTTTCAAACTCAGCCCTTTAAACATCCCATATAATTCTTAAGTTCTTTACAGAAAGAAAGAAAGAAAGAAAGAAAGAAAGAAAGAAAGAAAAAGAAAGGAGGGAGGGAGGGAGGGAGGGAGGAAGAAAATAAATATCAGTGCCTGGTACAGAAAAAGTATATGTATTATTATTTGTTTTTGTATGTACTTGAAAGTTTTAGAAGTGCATGCCTAAAGTACATTCAAGATAATGGTATTCTGCAAGTTCTTCGGATATATTCAAAATTTCTCCAAATTAAAATGTTATTAATTTTCTTCATTCCTTCATTGCACAGTATTTTTTTTTCTCATGTTTGTAGGCATTGGGAACAAAGTTACTGTCCTCATGGGGCTTATATTCGCATAGGCAGTCAGATGTTCTCACTTGAAGCCCAGAAGAGGTCAGCTCCAGGGATGTGGATCTGGGCACACCAGCCCTCAAAGGGCAAGGAATTGAAATGATGTCTTGTTCAACTGTGTTCCTCCCAACATCCGGTCTAGTGTTTTATAAACAGTTGACACTCGGTAGATGTTGTTGGAATGAATAGAATTCACCTTTTCTTAAAAGGGGTTAAACTGGCCCCTCCCTCTCTGGCCTTCCTATCTTTATGCCTCTAATTAAAACCTTCTTGGACGCTACTTCTTTTTGCATCTGATGTGAATCTTTTCTTGGTTCATAAGAAATTACCACAAACGGGGTGCCTGGGTGGCTCAGTCGGTTAAGTGTCCGACTTCAGCTCAGGTCACGATCTCACGGTCCCGGAGTTCGAGCCCCGCGTCGGGCTCTGGGCTGATGGCTCAGAGCCTGGAGCCTGCTTCCAATTCTGTGTCTCCCTCTTTCTCTGCCCCTCCCCCATTCATGCTCTGTCTCTCTTTGTCTCAAAAATAAATAAACGTTAAAAAAAAAAAAAGAAATTACCACAAACTTAGCATTTTAAAACAGTTTTATTTTATCATCCTCAAAATTGGTAAGTCAGGAGGCCATGCACAGCTTGGATGCGTTCTCTGCTCAGGGTCCCGCAAGTCGGCCAGCAAGCGGACAAGTCTGCCATGTCAGCTAGGTTGCATTTTTATCCAGAGGCTGAGATAGGGAAGAATGCACCTTTGAACTCATTCGGGTTGTTAGCAGAATTCATTTCCTTGCGGCTGTGTGACTGAGGTCCCAGCTGCTGGCTGACTTTTGGCTGGAGACCACCCTTCCCTAAAGGCGGCCTGCCCTTCCCTGTCACACGGCCCCCTCCATGGTCAGTTCACAACACGGCTATTTGCTTCCTCCAAGCCAAAAGGAGAATCACTCCAGTTGGCCAGGATGGAATCTAATACAGAGTCACATGTCTATAGGTGTGACGGCCCGTTGCCTTTGCCATATTCTGTTGGTTAGAAACAAGTCACATGTACTGCCTGTAGTCTGCCTACACAAGGGTGTGAACCCCAAGGGGTGGGATCTTTGAGGGTCACCACAAGAGTGTTCACCACACTCCCCATCTGGTTAAGTCCCTGTAATGCCTCACATACACAGTTCTATCTTATGACATTACTGTAGAACCCTCGACTATGCACCTGCCCTTGCTTGCTGTTTCCACTTCTAGCTATTTCATGGCGGGGACAATGCCCTGTTGTTTTCTCTCTATCTCTTTGCACCTAACATAAAACTTGGCACTTGGTTGGTCTCAGTGAACTTTTTCAAACAGCTTTATTGGGGTATAATTGTATAGTGAACTGTCAATAAGTGAATGAAGGTTAACATCGGGCTAACATATTGAAAATTTTGAAGCATTTGCTAATAATGTTTAAAGGAATAGTCTAGGGGCGCTTGGGTGGCTTACTTGGTTGAGTGTTCGACTTCAGCTCAGGTCATGATCTCACGGTTGGTGAGTTTGAGCCCCATATTGGGCTCTGGGCTGACAGCTTAGAGGCTGGGGCCTACTTCGGTGTCTCCCTGCCTCTCTGCCCCTCCCCCACGTGTACTCTGTGTCTCTCCCTGGCAAAAATAAATAAAAATTTAAAAAAAAATTTTTTTACATAAATCGGAAATAGTCTACTTGGAGTTGTACTGTCCCTTCCTCCAAGACAACAATTGGCAAAATGGGTTAGAAAACAAAATAATATGATTATTTCTAGAGTTTGTAACTGAATGTTTTTTAGGATATGACTTCACGGTATACTGTGTTACCTAACTAGATTTATTTTTTTTCTTCTAGATGAGCAAGAGATAGTACAAAAACGTACTTTCACGAAATGGATCAACTCGCATCTGACCAAGGTAAAGGAAATTACCCAGAGTTCTATGTTTACTTGGTTGGAGCTGATAAATCACTGAATGCCAAGTGTAACAAAGGAATACTCTTGACGCTCTTGTCACTAATACTGATCAATGATATCGGCAGTTCTGTCAGCTTAACCGTTGCCTACATGTGGCATTTGCTGACGTTGCCTCTGAGAAGAAATGAATGGGCAGCTAGAGTCATGAGGTCAGTTCTTCATGTCAATGCTATGAATTCTGATGAAATGTTTTGTTCAGTTATTTCTTCTGTAATAATGTGTATGTCATATGAAAAGGAGAATTTGTGAGGTGCCTGGGTGGCTCAGTTGGGTAAGCGTCCGGCTCTTGATTTCAGCTCATGTCGTGGTCTCACAGTTCGTGAGATTGAGCCCCATGTTTGAGTCTTTGCTGACAGCATGGAGCCTGCTTGGGATTCTCTCTCTCTCTCTCTCTCTCTCTCTCTCTCTGTCTTTCTGCACTCCCCCACTTGTGCTCTCTCCCTCTCTCCCTCAAATAAACATTTGAAAAAAAGGAAAAAAAGGAGAATTTGTGCTGAATTTTGGTTTCTTTTTTTAATTAATTTATTTAAATTCAAGTTAGTTAGCATACACTGTAATATTGGTTTCAGGAGTATAACCCAGTGATTCATCGGTCGCATATAACACCCAGTGTTCATCCCAACAAGTTCCCTCCTTAATGCCCATCACCCATTCAGCCAATTTCTTTTGGAACAGAAAGAAGCAAGGAGTGGTCTGTCCTGAGCACAGAATTTAGTATGAGTAGATTATGACAGGATTTGGGTTCTCTTCTTAGGTGCCTTTAAAAAAAGGTTTTTTTTAATGTTTATTTATTTTTTTTAACTTTTTTTTTTTTTTTTTTTTTTTAGTCAGGGAGAGACAGAGCATGAACAGGGGAGGGTCAGAGAGAGGGAGACACAGAATCCGAAACAGGCTCCAGGCTCTGAGCTGTCAGCACAGAGCCCGATGGGGACTCGAACTCACAGACCGAGAGATCATGACCTGAGCTGAAGTCGGCTGCTTAACCGACTGAGCCACCCAGGAGCCCCAATGTGTATTTATTTTTGAGAGAGAGGGGGTGGGTGGGCAGGGAGGAGCAGAGAGAGAAAGACACACACAGAGAATCAGAAGCAGGCTCGAGGCTCTAAGTTGTCAGCACAGAGCCCGATGCGGGGCTTAAACCCACAAACTGCGAGATCATGACCTAAGCTGAAACCGATGCTCAGCCTACTGAGCCACCCAGGCGCTCCTCTTCTTAGGTGCTTTGATAGCCAAGTAACCGTGGTGTCAGGACACTAAAAAGACTAATCACTCTGAGATTATCCATACCAACATGAGGTTGTATCAGATGACTATGTATTTGCACATTGTAATGACTTTGAACATAAATGCTACTATAAAACAAATTCCAATATGGCTATACTACAATAAAATTAGTCTCATAAATACGCAGTTGAAAAAAACATGTGAACCAAAAAAACATTGCATTTGTAAACGCAGACAATTGTCTGAATTCAGTTAATGGATCCTTTGCTGCGAGTGGTACCTCCCTACAGTGTTCCAGGCATAACCCCATGAGCAACTTTTGATCAGGGACTTCCCCAAAGCGTCTTTCACAGTTCAGAAGCAAACAAAGCATGGCGATTTATTGCGGTCCCATTGTACAAATTAACTGCTTACTGTGTGTCTAAGGTAGGCTTTGGAGAGAGGAAAACGTTGGTAAGACACTTACCCAGGCCTTGAGAGGCTCACAATCCAGTTATGACAGCAGACTAAACAATGTGTCTGGATTTGGTAAACTGGGATTGTATCTCCTTTCATTGCTTTCCATAAGTCCCTTGATGAGAAGAGAATTCTCTGACATAGTGGTTGCCCCCGGAATCTGCCCTGTGAAAAGGCGGTAAATGCCTCCGGGGGCTCATTTTCTCAGGTCTTGGCTGGTGCCAGCCAGTCATTACTTTGCTACAGAATTGTCATCAATTGGGGAAGATTATTTTTTTTCCAAAATGAAAATAGAGTTATTGTTTTTCTTCACATTGTTAAGAAAGTTACATGCTAATTGTAATAGTAATAACAACCCTCTTACAGTGTAAAGAAAGTAGAAATCAGCTCAAATCTCACGATCTTCACCTTAAATCATCACCATCACGTTGATCACCGTTTTTCTACACCGTTTTTTTTTTTTAGAGACAGGGAGAGACAGAGCATGAACAGGGGAGGGTCAGAGAGAGGGAGACACAGAATCTGAAACAGGCTCCAGGCTCTGAGCTGTCAGCTACAGAGCCCGACGCGGGACTCGAACTCACAGACCGAGAGATGGACACTCACAATTTCACAAAAATGATTTGCAGGATACTGCTGTGTATGCCTCTGTTTCACTCAGCCCATATTTCCGTGTTAGTGGATACGGAGCTATGTAATAATTTTAATGGCTGAATAATGTTTTATTAAAAATATAATTACTTATTATAAATCATAAATTAGCCTGTAGCCTATTGATGGTCATTTAAGTGGTTTTCAATTGTTTAATGTTATATACAGTACTACACTTAATGTCCTTGGGCATATGTCTTTGTACACTTGTGTGCTTTTTCTACTTAAGATACATTTTCAGAAGTGGGTCAATAGTCCTCAGGTATACATGTTTGCAATTTTAATGTATACCAAGAGCATATACAAATGCCCATTTCCTTACACTATTAGTATTCTTGGAGGTTAACAGTGTTTCCTAATCTAATTGGCAAAAATATTTATTTATAAATGTTTATAATTATAAATTATAAGTTACAATTTATAATTAACTTTTTCAGATTTTTAAAAATAGGAGTTGAGGGACACTTGGGGGGCTCATCGATTAAGAGCCCGACTTTGGCTCAGGTCTTGATCTCACGGTTTGTGGGTTCGAGTCCCGCACTGGGCTCTGTGCTAACAGCTCAGAGTCTGGAACCTGCTTTGGATTCTGTGTCTCCCTCTCTCTCTGCCCCTCCCCCACTTGTGCTCGCTCTCTCTCTCAAAATTAAATAAACATAAATTATTTTTGAATAGGAGTTGAATATCTTTGTGAAAGTTTTTCAAGTAGAATCCTTGGGATACACTCATCTATGTACTGAATACTTAAAAAGAGGGGAAATCCAAATGTATGCCATGGTGCACAGTATATGAAGGACCTTTGTGAAGGGACTAAATGCCAAGAGCTTGTTTTCAAATATCATTGTTTTACCATTGCTCCAAGTTACTTTACATACTTACGTGATAACTGGTTATTGGACTAGGCTCTACCAATGTGCATTTTTTTTCCGTTCTGTTTTCCAGCCCTGCTTTGTAAGCTCACCCCTGTAATTTCTCGTCTAAATATCTATAGCCCTACCTTTACTGGGTAGTGTCAGCCTTTCTCATTCATGAAGTGATTTCTGACCACAGGCGAAGCAGTGAGGCTGTCTGTCCCCTAGCAAACGCTCCAAGCGTGGTAGACTTGCCCCTGCACCCCTCCTCCAGTGCCTCCCCCCCTGCCTTCTCTGGTTTTCCTGCCTGTAGTGCAGAAGAGTGCAAAGTCTTAGCCCTTCTCCAGAACCTGTAGCATAGGTGGAGAAGTTTAGTATGTCTTAAAATTATTTTGAACTGTATACCTCGCCTTCCCAACACCCGTGTAAAGTCTTTAAGGCATATGCTAATTCTCAGAATTTCTTTATAAATCTTAATAGCTCTAAGCACAGTGCTGCATACCAGACAGAGGTGATTAATACACCAACAGCAAAGAGTCTATCTTTTCTCATTTTGTTAGAATCGTAAGGCTATCACCTGGGGAAAATGATTAATCTCTGGTATTGAGCCAAGTGTTTTACACAGGTTATTTTATTGCACACATCTTCATATACTTCGTAGTTGGTGCTGCTGAGATTTTAATCCAGACCTGAATCTAAAGTCCATGTGCTTTCCTGACTTTACACATTTTTACATCAATCGTATTGTTTTGAAAACCCCAGAAACTTATTACTTCCACAACTGCTCCATTATTATCTTATGTAATAGAGATTTTTTTGTTTGTTTTTTTCTCTTCTGAATTTTGATTTCTTTCTTTCCTGAGTCATCTTGAAAAAAGAAAACTGAAGTATAAGAAGGATACCTATACTTGCCATCCTGAATTTATTTATACCTCCATTGTAGTACCTTGCCAAACATAGCTAAAACACTCAAATTCATTTGAGAATATATTCCTTTCTGGACTCACTTATATTTGGAAAACATTTTGAAAATCAAATCTGACCCATGACCCTGCCTTGGCAGAGGTTTAGAGTATCTATGTATAGAGTCAATGTTTGTCTGCATTTGTCTTAGCAGCTAACCACATGATTCCCAACTCATTCCTTTCTCTTTCCCATCCTTTGCCCACCTTTGTCCTTTTTTGAGTGTTCCACTTCCAGCCCTTTCTCATTCCCCCACCCACCTGTCTCCTGTCCCTGCACCATCTCTATCTTTCTGTCCTATCTCTTCCTCCGTTATACCTCCAAGCAGCCCCCTTACTGCCTCTATCTTAATTTCCCCATTCCTATCTTTATCCCCATTTCCATCTCTTTCTGTCTGGACCCTAAACCCTACAAAAACACATGCAACCTGCATATCTTGGGCTTCACAGTCTCCCTGAGGTCACCTTTACTTGTACACCCAAACTGAAATGGTAGCACACACTTCCCAATCCATTGCAATGGGCTCCCTTCTGAGAATGTTAATATCTCACTTGCAACAGAAAAGAAGGTCAACTTCGTATCTTCGATCTGACCCCTGAATCAGGACATTGTGTCACTTTTCGAACTGCTGCATGGTAAGACTTGTTCCCCAAGCCATTCTGTGATGCCTGAGTGTGCTTGGTCCCATCACTCTAGCACCTTAGGGACGTGGAACCCAGGCACGCATGTGGACACACACGTACACGTACAACTGTGGTCAGCTAAGCTTTCGCAGAAGTTTTTGTTATGCTGAGAGTCTTATTATGTCTCTTGTGAAAGCAGCTTCTTGAGTTTTTGGTCCTTGGCTCCCCATCACCAATTAGCAACACCCAGGCTTTCAGTCACAGGGAAGGCCATACTGAGGCTACAAACATTTCTCACTAGAAAAAATAGCCCACAAATAAGCAACTTGACCTGTCTCAATGTCTTTTTTTTTTTAATCCACCAGAGCTTTCTGAAGCACCCTTTCTCTCTTTCTTCTTGGTTATTAAATAATCAAGGTAGTGGCTTATACTACAACTAAGAGATAGTCTACTCCCAGCATGGAGACCTGAATTCTGTCGGCTTTCAAAGAACTGGGTCCCTTGTAGTTTGTTGGATCAGATTGAGTCTGGTTTGATGTGTTGTTTGTGTGTTTGCTTGTTTACTTTGTCCAACAAATACGCAACAAATGTAGACCCTGTGTTAGTCAGTTCGGGCTTTTATAACAAAATACTGTAGACTGGGGGGACTTAAAGAACAAACATTTATTCCTCATAGTTCTGAGCCTGAGAAGACCAAGATCATGTGCCAACAAGGTGAGAGTCCTCTTCCTGGCTGTGTCCTCAGCTGGCAGAGAGAGAGGGAACTCTCGTCTTTTTTCCTCTTCTCATAAGGACACACAGGTCCCATCCTGGGGGCATCATCTCATGACCTCATACACATGTAATTCCTTCATAAAGGCCCCTCTTCCTCTACTATCACAGTAGAGGCTTCAACATGGATTTGGGGGACACTCAAACATTTAGTCCATAACAGGCCCCAAGTTCAATCTGAGGTCTGGCTTGAAGCACATGAGTATTTCTTCCAAATTTATAATAAAGGAATGGGAACTCAATCCTGGCATGATGACATGAACGAGCTTGTCTCCTCTTTCATTTCATTCATTTCAATCCCTGTAGTGCATAGCTCTGTGCTTTGGGTTCATTTCATATAATCGCAGAGCCAAACTACTTAAAAGAGTTAAAATGCATTTTATTCCTATGTTGTGTTTGTTCCCCCTACAATTTTCTGTTGAAATCTACCAATAAAGGTAAGAAAATGACCCAGGTTGAAAATACTTTTTGTGCTAGTAACCAAGATACTAGTCTTGTTTCACCTATTTATTATGGTACATAATGTGCCCAGTTATTTTATCTCTAAGAACAAGAAAGGAGAAAATTGCTAAGTTGGGAGGAAAAAAAAAGAGTTTCAACTTTTTCCTAGAATGCAAGTTGTAAATATCTTGCAGGATGTCAGTTGTCTGAGAGCATTTGCATAGTAGTCATGGGAATGTTTGTGGATTTGAACTGGAATGGTAGGGGCACCTGGGTGGCTCAGTCAGTTTAGCATCGGACTCTTGATTTCTGCTCTGGTAACGATCCTAAGGACCTGGAATTGAGCCCCACTTTGGGCTCTGTGCTGAATGTGGAGCTTGCTTAAGATTCTCTCTCTCTCTCTCTCTCTCTCTCTCTCTCTCTCTCCCCCCCCATCTTCTGCCCCCTCCCCTCCTTGTGCTTTCTCTCTCATTTTCAAAAATAAAAAATAGAAACAAACAAATAGGAACTGTAAACCATTTCATCCATTTGTAAAACAGGAACTGTAAACCATTTCCAATTTTTTGGAAATTGACCATTTCCAGAAATAGCTTTAATAATCAGTTGTGTCAGGTTTTAAGAGCTAGAATGTTGAATTGAGAAGTAGAAAAATCAATTCTTTTCTCCTAAGGTCATTCAATCTTTGGTGCATTAGGACATGTCCAAAAGATTTTTCATGGAGATGCATTTGGGGAAGGTTTTTAATGGGAGAATTTTAATTTTGTTCTTGGATGCTTTGCTCAGTTGCAAATTAACAAACTATTTCCTTCTAATTAAATAAAATGATAAACTCTTTTACTGATGGCATTCCATTCTATTGTAACAATTCTTTATAAATATTATGACAGCAGTGTGAAGAGAGAGGGTGCTTATAAGTAAGAGAGCAATCTGTTTTCAAATAAATACTTTTCTTTTTTGTTTTAATTTTTTTTTAAGTTTATTTATTTTTGACAGAGACAGAGTGCAAGCATGAGCTGGGGAGGTGCAGAGAGAGGGAGGGAGACACAGAATCCGAAGCAGGCTCCAGGCTCCAAGCTGTCAGCACAGAGCCTGACGTGGAGCTTGAACTCACGAACTGTGAGATCATGACCTGGGCTGAAGTCAGACGCTTAACCGACTGAGCCACCCAGGTGCCCCAAATAAATACTTTTCTTAAAACAAAAACCTAACTGAATCAGGGAAAAAAACCTCAAGAATCTTCTGTGTATATGTGTTTTTTTTTTTTAATTTTTTATTTTTTAATATATGAAATTTACTGTCAAATTGGTTTCCATACAACACCCAGTACTCATCCCAAAAGGTGCCCTCCTCAATACCCATCACCCACCCTGCCCTCCCTCCCACCCCCCATCAACCCTCAATTTGTTCTCAGTTTTTAACAGTCTCTTATGCTTTGGCTCTCTCCCACTCTAACCTCTTTTTTTTTTTTTTTCCTTCCCCTCCCCCATGGGTTTCTGTTATGTTTCTCAGGATCCACATAAGAGTGAAAGCATATGGTATCTGTCTTTCTCTGTATGGCTTATTTCACTCAGCATCACACTCTCCAGTTCCATCCACGTTGCTACAAAAGGCCATATTTCATTTTTTCTCATTGCCACGTAGTATTCCATTGTGTATATAAACCACAATTTCTTTATCCATTCATCAGTTGATGGACATTTAGGCTCTTTCCATAATTTGGCTATTGTTGAGAGTGCCGCTATAAACATTGGGGTACAGGTGCCCCTATGCATCAGTACTCCTGTATCCCTTGGATAAATTCCTAGCAGTGCTATTGCTGGGTCATAGGGTAGGTCTATTTTTAATTTTCTGAGGAACCTCCACACTGCTTTCCAGAGCGGCTGCACCAATTTGCATTCCCACCAACAGTGCAAGAGGGTTCCCGTTTCTCCACATCCTCTCCAGCATCTATAGTCTCCTGATTTCTTCATTTTGGCCACTCTGACTGGCGTGAGGTGATATCTGAGTGTGGTTTTGATTTGTATTTCCCTGATAAGGAGCGACGTTGAACATCTTTTCATGTGCCTGTTGGCCATCCGGATGTCTTCTTTAGAGAAGTGTCTATTCATGTTTTCTGCCCATTTCTTCACTGGGTTATTTGTTTTTCGGGTGTGGAGTTTGATGAGCTCTTTATAGATTTTGGATACTAGCCCTTTGTCCGATGTGTCATTTGCAAATATCTTTTCCCATTCCGTTGGTTGCCTTTTAGTTTTGTTGGTTGTTTCCTTTGCTGTGCAGAAGCTTTTTATCTTCATAAGGTCCCAGTAATTCACTTTTGCTCTTAATTCCCTTGCCTTTGGGGATGTGCCGAGTAAGAGATTGCTACGGCTGAGGTCAGAGAGGTCTTTTCCTGCTTTCTCCTCTAAGGTTTTGATGGTTTCCTGTCTCACATTCAGGTCCTTTATCCATTTTGAGTTTATTTTTGTGAATGGTGTGAGAAAGTGGTCTAGTTTCAACCTTCTGCATGTTGCTGTCCAGTTCTCCCAGCACCATTTGTTAAAGAGACTGTCTTTTTTCCATTGGATGTTCTTTCCTGCTTTGTCAAAGATGAGTTGGCCATACGTTTGTGGGTCTAGTTCTGGGGTTTCTATTCTATTCCATTGGTCTATGTGTCTGTTTTTATGCCAATACCATGCTGACTTGATGATGACAGCTTTGTAGTAGAGGCTAAAGTCTGGGATTGTGATGCCTCCTGCTTTGGTCTTCTTCTTCAAAATGACTTTGGCTATTCGGGGCCTTTTGTGGTTCCATATGAATTTTAGGATTGCTTGTTCTAGTTTCGAGAAGAATGCTGGTGCAATTTTGATTGGGATTGCATTGAATGTGTAGATAGCTTTGGGTAGTATTGACATTTTGACAATATTTATTCTTCCAATCCATGAGCAGGGAATGTCTTTCCATTTCTTTATATCTTCTTCAATTACCTGCATAAGCTTTCTATAGTTTTCAGCATACAGATCTTTTACATCTTTGGTTAGATTTATTCCTAGGTATTTTATGCTTCTTGGTGCAATTGTGAATGGGATCAGTTTCTTCATTTGTCTTTCTGTTGCTTCATTGTTAGTGTATAAGAATGCAACTGATTTCTGCACATTGATTTTGTATTCTGCCACCTTGCTGAATTCATGTATCAGTTCTAGCAGACTTTTGGTGGAGTCTATCGGATTTTCCATGTATAATATCATGTCATCTGCAAAAAGCGAAAGCTTGACTTCGTCTTTGCCAATTTTGATGCCTTTGATTTCCCTTTGTTGTCTGATTGCTGATGCTAGAACTTCCAGCACTGTATTAAACAACAGCGGTGACAGTGGGCATCCCTGTCGTGTTCCTGATCTCAGGGAAAAAGCTCTCAGTTTTTCCCCGTTGAGGATGATGTTAGCTGTGGGCTTTTCATAAATGGCCTTTATGATCTTTAAGTATGTTCCTTCTATCCCGACTTTCTCAAGGGTTTTTATTAAGAAAGGGTGCTGGATTTTGTCAAAGGCCTTTTCTGCATCGATTGACAGGATCATATGGTTCTTCTCTTTTTTTTTGTTAATGTGATGTATCACGTTGATCGATTTGCGAATGTTGAACCAGCCCTGCATCCCAGGAATGAATCCCACTTGATCATGGTGAATAATTCTTTTTATATGCTGTTGAATTCAATTTGCTAGTATCTTATTAAGAATTTTTGCATCCATATTCATCAGGGATATTGGCCTGTAGTTCTCTTTTTTTACTGGGTCTCTGTCTGGTTTAGGAATCAAAGTAATACTGGCTTCATAGAATGAGTCTGGAAGTTTTCCTTCCCTTTCTATTTCTTGGAATAGCTTGAGAAGGATAGGTATTATCTCTGCTTTAAATGTCTGGTAGAACTCCCCTGGGAAGCCATCTGGTCCTGGACTCTTATTTGTTGGGAGATTTTTGATAACCGATTCAATTTCTTCGCTGGTTATGGGTCTGTTCAAGCTTTCTATTTCCTCCTGATTGAGTTTTGGAAGAGTGTGGGTGTTTAGAAATTTGTCCATTTCTTCCAGGTTGTCCAATTTGCTGGCATATAATTTTTCATAGTATTCCCTGATAATTGTTTGTATCTCTGAGGGATTGGTTGTAATCATTCCATTTTCATTCATGATTTTATCTATTTGGGTCATCTCCCTTTTCTTTTTGAGAAGCCTGGCTAGAGGTTTGTCAATTTTGTTTATTTTTTCAAAAAACCAACTCTTGGTTTCATTGATCTGCTCTACAGTTTTTTTAGATTCTATATTGTTTATTTCTGCTCTGATCTTTATTATTTCTCTTCTTCTGCTGGGTTTAGGCTGCCTTTGCTGTTCTGCTTCTATTTCCTTTAGGTGTGCTGTTAGATTTTGTATTTGGGATTTTTCTTGTTTCTTGAGATAGGCCTGGATTGCAATGTATTTTCCTCTCAGGACTGCCTTCGCTGCATCCCAAAGCGTTTGGATTGTTGTATTTTCATTTTCGTTTGTTTCCATGTATATTTTAATTTCTTCTCTAATTGCCTGGTTGACCCACTCATTCGTTAGTAGGGTGTTCTTTAACCTCCATGCTTTTGGAGGTTTTCCAGACTTTTTCCTGTGGTTGATTTCAAGCTTCATAGCATTGTGGTCTGAAAGTATGCATGGTATAATTTCAATTCTTGTAAACTTATGAAGGGCTGTTTTGTGACCCAGTATATGATCTATCTTGGAGAATGTTCCATGTGCACTCGAGAAGAAAGTATATTCTGTTGCTTTGGGATGCAGAGTTCTAAATATATCTGTCAAGTCCATCTGATCCAATGTATCATTCAGGGCCCTTGTTTCTTTATTGACTGTGTGTCTAGATGATCTATCCATTTCTGTAAGTGGGGTGTTAAAGTCCCCTGCAATGACCACATTCTTATCAATAAGGTTGCTTATGTTTATGAGTAATTGTTTTATATATCTGGGGGCTCGGGTATTTGGCGCATAGACATTTATAATAGTTAGCTCTTCCTGGTGGATAGACCCTGTGATTATTATATAATGCCCTTCTTCATCTCTTGTTACAGCCTTTAATTTAAAGTCTAGTTTGTCTGATATAAGTATGGCTACTCCAGCTTTCTTTTGGCTTCCAGGAGCATGATAAATAGTTCTCCATCCCCTCACTCTCAATCTAAAGGTGTCCTCAGATCTAAAATGAGTCTCTTGTAGACAGCAAATAGATGGGTCTTGTTTTTTTATCCATTCTGATACCCTATGTCTTTTAGTTGGCGCATTTAATCCATTTACATTCAGTGTTATTATAGAAAGATACGGGTTTAGAGTCATTGTGATGTCTGTATGTTTTATGCTTGTAGTGATGTCTCTGGTACTTTGTCTCACAGGATCCCCCTTAGGATCTCTTGTAGGGCTGGTTTCGTGGTGACAAATTCCTTCAGTTTTTGTTTGTTTGGGAAGACCTTTATCTCTCCTTCTATTCTAAATGACAGACTTGCTGGATAAAGGATTCTCGGCTGCATATTTTTCTGTTTAGCACACTGTAGATATCGTGCCAAGCCTTTCTGGCCTGCCAAGTTTCAAAGGAGAGATCAGTCACGAGTCTTATAGGTCTCCCTTTATAAGTGAGGGCACGTTTATCCCTTGCTGCTTTCAGAATTTTCTCTTTATCCTTGTATTTTGCCAGTTTCACTATGATATGTCGTGCAGAAGATCGATTCAAGTTACGTCTGAAGGGAGTTCTCTGTGCCTCTTGGATTTCAATGCCTTTTTCCTTCCCCAGTTCAGGGAAGTTCTCAGCTATAATTTGTTCAAGTACCCCTTCAGCACCTTTCCCTCTCTCTTCCTCCTCTGGGATACCAATTATGCGTATATTATTTCTTTTTAGTGTATCACTTATTTCTCTAATTTTCCCCTCATACTCCTGGATTTTTTTATCTCTCTTTCTTTCAGCTTCCTCTTTCTCCATAACTTTATCTTCTAGTTCACCTATTCTCTCCTCTGCCTCTTCAAGCCGAGCCATCGTGGATTCCATTTTGTTTTGCATTTCGTTTAAAGCGTTTTTCAACTCCTCGTGACTGTTCCTTAGTCCCTCGATCTTTGTGGCAAGAGATTCTCTGCTGTCCTGTATACTGTTTTCAAGCCCAGCGATTAATTTTATGACTATTATTCTAAATTCACTTTCTGTCATATTATTTAAATCCTTTTTGATCAGTTCATTAGCTGTTGTTATTTCCTGGAGATTCTTCTGAGGGGAATTCTTCCATTTGGTCATTTTGGAGAGTCCCTTGCGTGGTGAGGACCTGCAGTGCACTTCCCGTGTGCTGTGGTGTATAACTGGAGTTAGTGGGCGGGGCCGCAGTCCGACCCGATGTCTGCCCCCAGCCCACTGCTGGGGCCACAGTCAGACTGGTGTGTGCCTTCTCTTCCCCTCTCCTAGGGGCGGGATTCACTGTGGGGTGGCGTGTCCCGTCTGGGCTACTTGCACACTGCCAGGCTTGTGTTGCTGGGGATCTGGCGTATTAGCTGGGGTGGGTAGGCAAGGTGCACGGGGGGTGGAGGGGCAGGCTTAGCTCGCTTCTCCTTAGGTGATCCACTCCAGGAGGAGCCCTGTGGCAGCGGGAGGGAGTCAGATCCGCTGCCGGAGGTTTGGCTCCGCAGAAGCACAGAGTTGGGTGTTTGCGCGGAGCGAGCAAGTTCCCTGGCAGGAACTGGTTCCCTTTGGGGTTTTGGCTGGGGGATGGGCGGGGGAGATGGCGCTGGCGAGCGCCTTTGTTCCCCGCCAAGCTGAGCTCTGCCGTCCGGGGGCTCAGCAGCTCTCCCTCCCTTTGTCCTCCAGCCTTCCCGCTTTCCGAGCGGAGCTGTTAACTTCTGACCTCCCAGACGCTAAGTCGCGCTTGCTGTCGGAACACAGTCCGTCCGGCCCCTCCGCTTTTGCCGGCCAGACTCGGGGGCTCCGCTTGGCCGGCGAGCCGCCCCTCCGCCCCGGCTCCCTCCCGCCGGTCCGTGGAGCGCGCACCGCCTCGCCGCCCTTCCTACCCTCTTCCGTGGGCCTCTCGTCTGCGCTTGGCTCCGGAGACTCCGTTCTGCTAATCCTCTGGCGGTTTTCTGGGTTAGTTAAGCAGGTGTAGGTGGAATCTAAGTGATCGGCAGGACGCGCGGTGAGCCCAGCGTCCTCCTACGCCGCCATCTTCCGGAACCTTGTGTATATGTGTTTTATGCCATTGTTAGTACACAGATGTAGATTATTCAAACTTGTGGATATAATTATCAGTTCATGTTTTTTATGTTTGCTTTGTTTTCAAATGGAAGTCTTTATGCTTCTACAATTATGCAAAACATTGCAAATCAGAAATTGTCAATATAATGTAATGTAACATTAACAAAAATTAGTGGGTTGCATTTATTTTATATCCCTGATAATTCCTTTTGAGAATGGGGTTTCATCAGACATGGACTTTATCATTTTCTTCCTTTTCAGAAAGATACCAGACTCTTTCTCCTTTCAAAGAAAGTATTTGTTTTTTACTTTTTAAATTAGCAATTAGCAATTACTCCATATTGATTTTGAGTAATGTTTTTTTTTTTTTAGTGTTTACTCATTTTTTGAGAAAGAGAGAGAGTGGCGGAGGGGCAGAGAGAGAGGGAGATACAAAATCCAAAACAGGCTCCAGGCTCTGAGCTGTCAGCACAGAGCCCAACATGGGGCTTTAACTCACGATCTGCGAGATTGTCACCTGAGCCAAAGTCGGGCGCTTCACCGACTGAGCCACCTGGGCGCCCTGAGTTTGAGCAATGTTTTTTTTTAAAGTTAAGTCCTGATTTAGTTCTAGCTTCTCATCACTCATTGCTAAAAATATTTTTAAGTTGCGGGCTACCATTTGTTGAACTTTTACCATGTGCCCGTCACTATGCCTTAGCGAATTTGTCTTTTATTTAGTCTTCACTACAAGAATCAAATATGAGTATTGTTTGCTACATCATACAGATTATGATGCCGAAGTTAAGAGTTAGTTAATAAATTCAAGGTCACATAAGTAGATGAAAAACCAGATTTTAACCGCACACCTCTGAAGTTTGGGCATTAACCGTTGTGTTATATACTCTCATGCTTCAATTGTTTATTTAGCTCTTTATGCAGAAGATACTTTTTAAGCACCTGTCATACACCAGGGGTTGTGGGTAGAGTGGTGAACAGCCCAGTTGTACATGCCTTCCTGAAACTGATAGTGTCACAGAAGAAACAAACATTTACAGCAAAGCGTGTGTTGCTAAATGCTATGCGAGGGGAGGTGCCAGGGTATCAGGGAGCACCTGGCAAGCGTAAGCAGCGACACAGGAAACCTGAAGGAAGGCATCAAAGTAGGCTTTCAGAGACAGGAACATTTAAACTAGGGCCTGAGAAATGCCTTGGGATTGGATACGTGAAGGAACCAATGTTTTTAAAAGTTGAGAGGTGAGAAAGAGCACGGTCCAGTAAAGGAAATGGAAGAAGTTTAGAGTGCCTGAAAATATGGCTTCAGGAGTGGGTTGGCAACAGAGAAAACTAAGAATTGGTCAAAGGCCAGTCTTTAAGAGAACTTGGACTGTGTTATGGGCAGTGGGAGACATTAAAGAATCTTAGCCAGGAAAATTAAATGATCGCTTTGTCTCTAAACACCTCGGTCTCTCTCTCTCTCTCTCACTCTTTCTCTCTCTGTCATAAATTAGAGCAGGAGCAAGTGACGTTAGAGGTGGAGTAGGAGAAACGTAGACACATTGAAAGGTATGTAGGAGTAGACTCAGTAATTAATCAGAATCTTGGAGAAGAAAGAGTCAAGAATGACATGTAGATTTCTGATACGAGCAAATGATTAAGATCATTCACATACATAGAGAATACAACGGGCTTGGGGGAAAGCTTGTAGTCCAGTTTTAGACAGAGAAATTACTCAGTAGAGATAAACCCATTGGATTTGGCAGTTAGGAAGTCATTGGCCACCATGGGGAGTAGCCATGTTGTAACAGAAATTAGACTGGCAAATTGATGAGTAAATGAGAGGGAAGGATGTTAGGGCACTGAATGTACATTACTTATTCGTGTGCTAGAGCATCAGCTAAAACAGAACATGGGATTTGGTAAGAGCTGTCTTAATAAGGGGTAATTTTAAGGTGTGTCTACTAAGGGTATGATCAAGAACTAACAGGGAGGAAGAGGCTGCAAAAGAAGGGAAAGAAAGTCATTTCAGAGATACAGGATCTCAAGGAGGCAAGGTGGGAGAGAAAATCAAGAGCACAGGTGGAACCTGTAGGTTTGTACCAGAGGAGAGTCATCTCTCCTTCTCTGAAACCAGGATGGAAATAGGAAGGGTGAGTGTGGATGTGCCTAAATTTGGTATCAACCCGGAGAGGAAGACAGAGTTGAGGTAGACTTGAATTTGAGGAAATTCCTACCTAATGGCGGCCATGTTTTTTAGATCTAACAGGGTAGTCTCCATTTTCGAGCAAAGAATTTATGTTGGGATAAATGTTTTAAAAAGTGACCATTAAAAAGATGTTAGTTCTTTCGCATTTTAAAATTTATCTTGGGGCACCTGGGTGGCTCAGTCAGTTGAACGTCTGACTTTGGCTCAGGTCATGATGTCATGGTTCGTGAGTTTGAGCTACATTGGGCTCACTACTGTCAGCACAGAGCTTGCTTTGGATCCTCTGTCTCCTCTCTCTCTGCCCCTCTCCTGCTCTCTCTCTCTGTGTGTCTATCAAAAATAAATAAAACATTAAAAATAATTAAAAAATTTACTTATCATAGCAAATTCCTGAACTTTATGCAAGATCTATAGGCTGTGGTCATTATATAGTGCCACCTTGGCCCCCAAAGGAAACAACTTAAAGATGTGTTTTTCAGAAAACTTTTACAGGAAATTAGATTATTTGTTTTTATTTTTAAGCTTATTTTTTGACAGAGAGTGGGGGAGGGGCAGAGGGAGGGAGAGAGAGAATCCTAGGCAGACCCTGTGCTGTCAGCACAGATACTGGGGCTCAAACCCACAAACTATGAGATCATGACCTGACCTGAAATCAAGAGTCAGATGCTTAACCAATTCAGCCACCCAAGTGTCCCAGGAAGTTAGGTTTTTAATTAGAAAAAGATAGTGTAAGTAATCTTGACATTACCACTGGTTTCAAAATTTTGTAGTTTCACGTTTTTTCTCATTTCATCAAATAGAATAGAATGCTCTATTTGTATTTCAATCTTCATGGTGTTTGTTGTAAATGAATATATGGTTTGGTACTAAATCCTTTGGGAAAAACAAATAGGTCTCAAATAGTTTAGTCTCATGGTTTAGTGTTCCTGTTTAGTGCATGTTCCAATATGCAAGGAACAGCCCTTTCTCCGTCTGCCAGACCTATGGGGTTATTAAGAATAAGCACTAAGCATTTTATTTTGTTTATTTTTTTAAGTTTATTTATTTATTTTGAGAGAGAGAGAGAAAGAGAGCAGGGAAAGAGCAGACAGAGAGAGAGGGCGAATCAATCCCAAGCAGACTCTGAAAGCTGTCAGTGCAGACCCTGACATGGGACTTGATCCCAAGAACCATGAGATCATGACCTGAGCCAACATCAAGAGTTGGATATTTAACCGACCCAGGCACCCCAAGAATAGACACTAAACATTTTAACTACCGCCTTTTGGATGACCTCAGGCATGGTATGAGCATTTCCCCACTTTTTAGAAGAACTTAAAAAAGAGTATCATAAAACATTATTTGGGTTCTGTATTCATTTGCTAAATTTACATAACAAAACGCCCCATACTGGGTGGCTTCAGATGGGGAATTTCCTGTCTCAGTGTTCTCAAGGTTAGACAGCCATGCTCCCTCTGACACCCTGGAGAGAATCCATCCTTGCGTCTTCCTAGCTTCTGGTGGTGTCTGAAGTATCTGAGGGTCCTTGGCTTGCAGTTGTATCCGTCCAGACCCTGCCTCTGAGTCTGTCTGTGTCTGTGTCCAGATTTCCCCTTTATATAAGGATACTGGTCTTATTGGATAAGGTCCCATCCTGATGACTTTATTCTAAGCTGATTACCTCTCCAAAGACCCTGTTTCCAAAGAAGATCACATTCGGAAGTACTGAGGTTTATAACTTCCACGTATCTTGGCGAGAAGGGGTGCAATTCAACCCATAATACATTCCAGTAAGAGCACATTTTGTCTTAAAATATCACGTTAGATTCATAAACTCCTTGAAAAGGAATGCTTTTGACTTTCCATGTTTTCTTTTAATAGTCTATGCTAATGATGACTTTGACATCTTCAGAGTCCTAAAGTATCTCTTCTGTGGCTGCTAACTTCTTCAACCGTCTTTCCATCAACGGTGTTAAAAGATAATATAGAAACACTTTCATAATTGCATTTTATCTCCATCTGTTTCCTTATACATCCTTTAGTGGGACCATTAATTGAACTAAGATTAGGACAAAAAGAAGCAAAGAGGAAAAGGAAAATGCAATAATTCCCCCTCTAAAATAATTCTTTAAATTTTTTAAATGTTTGTTTACTTTTGACAGAGAGAGAGAGAGAGAGAGAGAGAGAGAGAGAGAGAGAGAATGAGCGGGCGAGGGCAGAGAGAGAGGGAGACACAGAATCCAAAGCAGGCTCCAGGCTCCAGGCTCTGAGCTGTCAGCACAGAGCCCAATGTGGGGCTCGAACTCACAAACTGTGAGATCATGACTTAACCTGAAGTCAGACACTTAACCAACTGAGCCACTCAGGCTCCCCTAAAATAATTCTTTAGTTGTTTTCTAAAACTACTTTAATTTGATAATCCTAAGCATTTGTTATTTCCAAATATGTAACTAAAAGATTACAAAGGAAAATTGTCATTTCAAAATGAGTAGCCCTTTTAGAACTCCTGGGTGGCTCAGTGGGTTGAGCATGTGACTTCAGCTCAGGTCATGATCTCACAGTTGGTGAGTTCGAGCCCCGCGTTGGGCTCTGTGCTGACAACTCAGAGCCTGGAGCCTGCTTCGGATTCTGTGTCCCCCTTTCTCTCTGCCCCGCCCTTGCTTGTGCTCTGTCTCTCTCTTTCAAAAATGAATAAACATTAAAAAAAAAGAACATCCTTTGTTAATTCGTTGGTAATAACATAGATATAGATCTAGCAACTTTTATGCAAGTGAATAAACATTTTGATAGTATTTGTCAAAGCTCCTTCTCTTAGGACTACACTCTATTTATTCATACATTTATTCATTAAATATTTTAACATGGTGTTTACCTACTCGGCAGTGTTCTAGGTACCAAGAATGTAGCAGTGAACAAAACTGAAGAAAAAAATCCTCGCATCATGGTGCTTATATCCTGATGCGGGAGATGGATAGTCAAGAAGACAAAGAGGCTGTTATGTTGAGAATAGAGTGAAGAGGGGCAAGGGTGCAAGGAAGGACGTACGTTAGGAGGCTGTCGAAGTCATCCAGGCAAGAGACTGGTGGCTTGGACCAAAGTAATAAGCAGCGAAGGTTGTGAGAAGTGGTTGGATTCTGGATGAGCTTTGAAAAGAAAGCCACCAAGATTTGTTGATGGAGCAGAGATGGTGTCTGAGCAAAGGAGAAGAGTAAACGATGACCCCAACTCTGCACCGAATAAAACATATAACTTGGGGAGCGTGATTCTTTTATGCTGTGTAGTGGAAAGAATTTGATTACACATGTAAATTGTTAAGGGCAGAGTTTTCCAAGCAGATTTAAAGTTGGGCTGAGAAGTAGTCATTGCCTTTGGGATACGTATTTGGAAATAAATTAAGTAATTAAGGAAGTGGAAATGATTAGAACTATCTGTCAGAGGAAACAAAACAGAATGGGAGCTGTCTTCTCACCTTTGACAAGCAGAGGTGGAAAATAATCACAATAGTGTTTTTATGAAGGCGATGAAAGAGGAACAGATTACACACACAAGTTTTAAGTTACTTCACCTTGTTTCTGGAGATGTTGGAAACATCTAATTCGATTTTCCGAATAAGATGGCAAAACTTGTAGACATTGAATTAATTTGACGTGGCTACTGCCAGCGGTTATAATCACGGTTTGACTGCTCTGGTCCAAAGATACGGTGGCAGTTTTAGACATTTTAGTGTGGTTGGGCTCTTAGCCAATCTTTAGGGAGGTAACTCACTCCACATCTGCCGGTCAACCCCTCTTCCCTTCCCACTCTCCTCTCTGTTCCTGTTGTTTAACTTGCTGCTCCCACCCATCAGATGACCATCAGAGAATGTGAACACTATAGACTGGTCCTGGGATGGAATTTTTCCCCATATACTGTCTTGCAGCCTGTGACATTGTTCCTTCCTGAAACGTATGTAAACCAGAGGTAGTGGTTTGTCTGGCTCTAGAAGTGACGGGTCATTCTCTATACAGAGATGTCAAGGGTGCACAGAGCACACCTTGCCAACCTCCCTTTGTCTTGAGACCTCTCTGCAGCCTGTGCAGAAGGCCATTTTCAGAGTATTTTAGGCCGTGATTATGTGTTCTTTTCAGCAAGCCTGACATAGCGCTCAGCAGTGTGTGTGTATCTCCATTGGAGTTGAGAGTAATCTGTGCCATGGGCTTTTACTTTAGGTCTTTTTTAGTTATTGGTATCGGTGGGTATCCAGCAATCACAAATTTTAATTTTTTTAAATGTTTATTTATTTGTGAGAGGGAGAGAGAGACCGTATGAGTGGAGGAGGGGCAGAGAGAGAGAGAGGGAGGCATAGAATCTGAAAAAGGCTCCAGGCTGTAAGCTGTCAGCACAGAACCCAACTCAGGTCTCGAACTCATGAACCGGGAGATCATGACCTGAGCCAAAGTTGGACGCTTAACCAACTGAGCCACCCAGGTGCCCCTCAAATTTTAAACCTTAGGATGTGTATTAGTACTTTAAAATAAAATGCTAGAGCTTTTGTGTGTGTCATAAAATGTTTTGAGAGCTCTTTCCCCAAGAGGAAAAGCGTTCAAAGAATGCCCAGTTGTTGTGAGATTAAAAGTCATGATGGTAAATTAGGACACGGGTTGGTGCTGGCATGAAACAGGAGATTTTACCCTTTTATTTGCTCAAAGCTAAATCCTTCATGCCGTAAATCTCGTTGATCACTGTGTGATATTTGAGGCTAAGGCACTCTAAGATTCTAGCAGATTTGTAGATATCTGTTGATGAAATGATGATATGCTCGTAATGTTTTGAGGTAGATTTGTACTCTTCTCCATTTCTCAATGCAACCTAACACCCAATGCTGCTTTCACCTTATTTGACGTGCATATGATTGTACATATGATTGTGCATATGATTGCAAACTTAAAAGTGGTAAAAATATTTTTAGTGTGCTACCATTTTTGTTATTTTTGGATATAGGCATACAGTTGTCCATGTAAAGTGGCTCTATCTATCATCTATCTATCTATCTATCTATCATCTATCTATCATCTGTCTTTGTGTTTAATGGTTTATCAACAACATTCAGCTGTGTCTGCCTTCTTCATTTACCGATATCAATTGGTCAAAAGGTTACAAAACATTTTTTACATCAAATACAATTAGGTTCCCCTGAAAATGCACACTCTCAACAATAAAGCATAGATATATTTTCGGTCACTTATGTGGATCTTATCATGGAGTACGAGTGGAAGGACACTGAACTGTAAATTGTTACAGTCAGAAAGTGTTTACAAAGTAATAGCAAAATAGACCCTCCTATCAGTGTGCTTTATTTTGTTGCAAGTAAATGAACTTGATTTAAAATTATTTAACCAAGAAGTGAAATCGATTGAAAGGGTACATTCTGACCAGGCAGGAAAGGTTAGCTCAGCAGGCGTGGGTTGCTCAAATTCTGTATATTCCAAATAAAGACCTGTCTTTGGGAATGGCCCTTGACCGGCTCTTGGGACATAAGCTCTGAGCACTTGGAATATTCTGCCGGAAAGGAGTGTTTTGTATGCCCAGACCTTAGGCCTGTTGTACACTTTGATGAGATCAATTTATCTTAACAATGTGTTTTATGGTGAACATGTACCTGTTTTTGCTGGGGAAACAGGGACAGGAGAAGGGCTGGATGGAATCTGAGTAGCTGAGGTCATTTATGAAAGCACTGTATGCCTAAGGGACAGGCGTCAAATAAAAACCTGAGCACTGGGGCTCGAGCATGCTTTTTTGTTTGGCAACACTTCACACATATCATCCCGTAGCATCCTGGGAAAAATTAGGCAACATCCCATAGCATCCTGGGAAAAATGAGGCCTGTTCCTATGTACTTACACTGTGAGAGAACAGGTCACTCATCTCTGGAAAGTCCTGTATCTTTTCTCCTGGACTCTGCTTCATGAGCCTTGTCCATTTGCTGATATTATTGTGTCCATTCACTGTAATAAATTGTGTCCATTCACTGTAATAAATTGTAACCATGAATATAATAGCTCTTTTGAGTCCTGTGGGCCCTTCTAGTGAGTCACAGAGCTGAGGATGGTCTTGAGGAACTTGACACACTGACTGACCCAATCTTTAGAAAGACAGAGGCAAGTGTTTCTTGGGCCTCAGCAGCAGGACCCGATAACAATTGTATTTAGGTCATTGCCCGGTGACAACTTAACTCCAGCCATCTTCTGGATCCAAGCAGAGAAGGTGATGGGTGCAGCTCAGGTCAGTCATGTAACAAAAGACAGAGCATTAGCACAAACATGACCATTAAGGGATACCGTATGAATTAGGCCAACTTATTGTCTATGCCAATATGTGTTTATATACATAATGCTTCTGTTATTACTTTTTAGTCTTTCTTATATCCATTCACATTTAAAAGTGGTTTTCTGCCGACTTCGGCTCAGGTCATGATCTCACGGTCCGTGAGTTCGAGCCCCGCGTTGGGCTCTGTGCTGACAGCTCAGAGCCTGGAGCCCATTTCAGATTCTGTGTCTCCCTCTCTCTCTGCCCCTCCCCTGTTCATACTCTGTCTCTCTCTGTCTCAAAAATAAATAAACGTTAAAAAAAAGTTTTTTTAAAAATAAATAAAAGTGGTTTTCTGTTAATATTTTGCTTCTAGTAGAGTGGCAGGCACTTTGCTAATTAGTTAATATTTTTCATACTGATATTAAATAAAAATCACATTTATAGGTTTATGTTTCATTCAGGAAATAGTTAAGTGAATACCTGCATTTTTATGGTGAACTTCCTATCTAACAGGTGGCTGAAATATAATCATGTACTAGGGGTGTGATCTAGGCCCATGGTTGAACCTCTCAGATTCAGATTCCTTCTTTGAAAGAGGAGGTGATTTCCCATAGGTGGTGGTGATGAATATTTCATGAGATAACATGTATAAGCCCTCAGCATAGTGCTTGACATATGGAGATGTTCAACAGTATATTATTCCTTCTTTCCTACCTTCTTTCCCCCCTTCATTCATATTTAAACACCTACTGAATTAGAATGTATAATCTCTAAGCCACAGAATCGTAATATCTAGTAAATATTCATGTATGTAATCTACAGTGTGACTACTTTGTCATACTTTGTGCATCAACATTTTTCATTTCATATATAATTTTTAAATGTGATTTAAAAGATTTCTTAAATTTTTATTTCATGCCAAATAGTTATATGATACCTTTTTTTCATTAAAATTATTCTTTTATTCCTTTTCCTCCAAGTAATATCATTGTTTCTAGGGTCATAAAATACACATGTGGTATAGCAAGCATGGTCATCCTTTCATGAATAAAAATATGAAAATAGATGGTAGATAGGGCTTAAAAATGTGTTGATGCTTATAGACTAGTAAAGTGACACAAGATATTCACACACACACACACACACACACACAATGTTAGAGAATAGGATATTTTCCCCAGATAGAGAACTGGTCAGTAAAAATTATGTCAAGGAAACCTGTACTTTTACATTCCATAAAGATCAAGGATGAATTTGAATCTCATTACATGTCTTTAAAGGAGCTGCATAGCAAAATAAAGGAAGAGTAGAAGAAATAGAGAAAAAAGTTCTGTGAAGTCTGTTTCAGTAATGAGTTAACTACCAAGGGTATTAGCCAGGCACAGAGGCATGTGTATCTTCCCAGCGTTTCTAGGGACTTTTAGACCAGACAGTCCTCTTAGAGCTGGAAGTTAAGGTTTAAACCTAGTTTGAAGAGAGCTGATAGAAGGGAGAAACCACAGAAGTGAAGTACCTCTTTCTCGTTTTTGTTCTCTCCCATCTTTATCTTTCTCTCCCCTCGACACAGTTGGGAAGTTCCCTTCCTTGAACAACCTCAGATTCAGGATGAATATATTTTGGTTCCACTATAGAATATCTAAATGTGACGGACAAGGCCAAGGAGAATACAATTTTAAAAAATTCTGCCCCCCAATAAAAGCTTATTATGGTTTTACCTTAACCATAATTTAAAAATGATAATTGTGGTCTTGAAAAGTGCTTGATAGATTTCAGCCTGGTGCTTAAAGCTGAAAATAAGTGGGCAATCAGAACAAAACTACATCATATCGATTTTTCATTAAGTCAGGCTCCAGTAAGTTACCTTCATTTCCAACTCTTTCTTTTGGCGGCCAGTACCGTGACCTGAATGCTGCCAGAATAATCAGACTGGTGCTATAACTATTTATACATGTGGCAGGAGAAACATTTTAGCTGAAAGGTTTTTTTGTATTATTATTAAAACACTGTCACAGAAAATAACTGTGATTTAGTGACAATGGTAAATGACTCCATTAGTCGGTCAGTTGCTATATGTAAATAATTCTTTGTGCAAAATGGGATACGAAAACTTGTCCAATAATTGCTAGAACATTTTTATTCTGGTGTAATTTTTGATAAGTGTTTTTGTTGATTGTGCACAATATTTACGTTATATGCAATTGGATAGAACTTGTAGAAGTATAAAGATCATTCTCTAGTATTATTTTGCCAGCTCTTTGCAGTAAGGCTGGCCAGAAGTTTATTTTTCTCCCTCTTTTACTAGTTGAGGCATTAAGTAAAAAATTGATTACATAATGCTTGGCCCTATAATCAGTGTGTTGAAAATATGATACCTGTGCATTACAAATTAAATTGATATAAAACATCTTTTTATTTTTTTAATTAAAACATTCTTAACATTGGGGCACCTGGGTGGCTCAGTCGGTTGAGCGTCCAACTTCGGCTCAGGTCATGATCTCATGGTTTGTGGGTTCGAGTCCCACATCAGGCTCTGTCCTGCCTGCTTGCTCAGAGCCTGGAGGCTGCTTCGGATTCTGTGTCTCCTTCTCTCTCTGCCCCTCCCCTGCTCATGCTCTGTCTCACTCTGTCTCTCAAAAATAAACAAATGTAAAAAAATAAAAAAAAATTATTAACGTTTATTTTTGAGAGACACGTTGAGAGAGACAGAGCATGAGCAGGGGAATGGAAGACAGAGAGGGAGGGAGACATAGAATGTGAAGCAGGGCCAGGCTCTGAGCTGTCAGCACAGACTCTGAGTGGAGCTCAAACCCACAGAATGAGATCATGACCTGAGCCAAAGTCGGACGCTTAACCAACTGAGCCATCTAGGCGCCCCTGATATAAACATTTTTTAAACATTTTTATTTTAAGGAGAAATATTTTCTCCCAATTTCTATTTAGACTGTTAATAGCCACCAGACTACATCTCTTTATTTTGTGTAGCAAGACATTGGAGGAAAAATTTCCAGAACAACTCATATTTCCTATAAAAAGAGAAATTCTGCACTACGATCTTATTTATGGGCATCTCTAAGAATCCCAAAGATATTTGCAAACAAGCATCACATATCCCTGTTGAGTGTTATTCACTCACGATTTACATGTTTACTGCTGACTAGTGCTAAGCACTTTGCCTGGTATTAGGTATACAAAGATACATCCAACTTCTTCCTTATCTTCAAGAAGACCCACTGTCTGAGTTCCTGGGGACACAGATTTGTAAATAACTAACTGTAATGCAACACGATCATCCTAACCTAAACAATGTACTTGGGGCCAAAGAAGTACTTAATTCCCGTCGGAAGACTGAAAAAGATTAAGTATAAGTAAGTATGAAAATTGAGCAGGAATTCGCTAAATGGAGAAAGAGGAAATTGACAATATTCTGAGTATCTACTCTTGAAATAAAAACCATCTACCATTCTTTATCATGCACAGACTGGAAACTTCATTCATTCCTTCAACAAATATTTAACACGTGCCTACAGTGAACAAAACATGGAGACACAAGATACTTCTGTGTCTCTGTTGTGTTGCAGTCTGATTGCCTAGAAAGCGAAGAATATTTTCTTTACCCATTATATATGTACCACATTTTAAGAGCCATTAATATGGGCATAGGACCCACAAAGATATTTTTTTAGAAAAGTACATTTATTCATTCATTCAGGCAGCCATTCAGCCAACAATACGAACATTGAGTGCCTGTCATGTACTCAACAGTGTTCAGAAGAGAACATTTACCTGGAAGGAAGGCTTCAAGAGTCCTATCTACCTGGACAAAATTTTGTAAAGAACAGAGGAGACAGGATTGAGCTTGGCGAGTGGCCACAGTCAGAAAGAAAGGCGGGAGAGAAGGAAAAGAGGCTTTGTGCACCAGGCAGGCTGATCAAGGAGGTTTGGGGAAGAAAGATCAAGGAGATTTTGGTACCAGCAGTTGACGCAGAGAGGCCAATGGGCTGAGTTGTTCAGTGGTCACTGCTTACCTGAAGATTACATCCAGGAGCATGTGTATGAGCAACCAGATGGGAGAGGAAGTATGAGGGACACCAGTGGAGATGCAAGAAGAGAAACATGAGAGGCAGAAGTGGGGTCAAGAAAAAATGTCCTTCAAAGTGGCAGAGACGAGTTTGTGTGTAAAGGTAGAATGGATGGATGGATGCGATTTTTTTTGTATGTGTCAAATCTCTTGGAATTTTTATAATTTCAAGAAAATTCCCTGCTTTGTTTCATTTCCTTTATATATTTTCAGGATAACAATCTAAGAAAAACTTCATTTGCATTTGTTCACTGAATATATCACATATTTATTAACTTTCCCTCATTGTTACACTGTATTTACATGATTAGGATACAAATGCAGGTGCCTGGGTGGCTCAGTCAGTTAAGCATCCAACTTTGGCTCAGGTCATGATCTTGCGGTTCCTGGGTTCAAGCCCTGCGTCAGGCTCTATGCTGACAGCTCAGAGCCTAGAGCCTGCTTCAGATTCTGTGTCTCCCTCTCTCTGCCCCTCGCTCGTTCAAGCTCTCTCTCTCTATTAAAAATAAATAAGCATTTAAAAAATTTTAAAAAGGATACAAATGGACATTATGAATGATAAATAGGCCTTATTTAATGATATACATATATATATATAGCTAATACAATAATTTTGATTCTTATCATACTGATTAGTTTTCAGTGTAGCTCACTTTATTCTGAATAATTTTATTTATATGCTTATAATATAAAATCATTAATACATTTTTCCTATATAAATTATAAGCAGTGTGAATAGTGGAATTTAAAGGAGAAAGCCTGAAAATGAAAACCTGTTATTTTTGAATGTGTATTTCACAGCATAAGAACAAAATGTTTTCAGCTGTTCATTTTATAAAGAGAGAAAATGCATTTAAAATTAGAATTGTGCCATTCAGAGACTGTAATTCATGCAGTCATAGGAGAAATAGGAATGCTCCATATCAGTGGGTAAAGAAAAAAAGTCTCATTTCAATAAAATGTTTGGTGATTAAATATCTGTAAATAGAACTTTTTCTTTTTTAGAAAGAAAGACAATTGAAAGTCAGGAATATGGCATTAGGCTTTTCACATGGTTCAGTGAGAAGCAGAAAGCTGTAGAGCTTGAACCCAGGTGATAAATGGAAAATTCTTATTCTGTAGAATTCTGGGGACACCTGACCTCCACTAGCATCAGCGCTTCTCTGCTTTTGTCTGAGCCAAGATAGACCTTAATTAAAAGTTTGACTGGGGCCCCTGGGTGGCTCAGTCGGTTAAGCTTTCGGCTCAGGTCATGATCTCACAGCTTGTGGGTTTGAGCCCCGCGTCAGGCTCTGTGCTGACAGCTCGGAGCCTGGAGCCTGCTTCGGATTCTGTGTCTCCCTCTCTCTCTGCCCCTCCCCCACTCATGCTCTGTCTCTCTCTCTCTCTTTCAAAAATAAATAAACATTAAAAAAATTTTTTTAAAGTTTGATGAACCCCAGTACATTGGGTATTTCAACGACCTTTATAAAAAATAAAAGACCCTCCATGAATTGAAAATGGGCTTTGACTTACTTTTCCAGCGGTGGTGGATCTGCACTGATCAGCCTATGATCTGTGCCCATGATCCTCTGGGTTCAGTGACGCATCGTGAGAGAAGCTGTGCTACATTTGTCAGGTGGAGACACAGAACATGGCCAGCTAACCCACTGGAGACTAAATCTGCAACTTTGCTTGTGCTCACGGTGCTCCAGCAGCTGGCCACTGACCTAAGGCTATTAGTGTGGCTAGAATGGGCCTCGGAAGTGTTGGGCTTGGGAAAGCCCGGGTTCCGTGCTCACCCACAGTGAAGTGTGGAGGTTGGTCCAGTGTCTCTGGCCATCTCCTCTTCCCTGCTTAGGCCCTGTGTTAATGTCTCGTTTATCTTTCATGTTGATAGTGACTTCTTTTCCTTTCCTTATTCCCTACCATTGGAGTCTTAAAAATTCCTTTCTAGAAAGAAGCTGGTAGGTATATGAAAGTCCAAGCATGAAGTCTCCTCAGGTTTTCAGGGCAGATGGGTGGCCCCGTCCGTTAAGAGTGGGATTCTTCGGCTCAGGTCATGATCTCATGGCTGGTGAGATTGGTTGGTGAGATCGAGCTCCAAATGGGGCTCTGCTGCAAATGCAGAGCCTGCTTGGGATTCTCTCTCTCTCTCTCTCTCTCTCTCTCTGCCCTACCCCCCTCCCCCGTCTTTTATTCCTCTCAAAGTAAATAAACATTCAAAAAAGTCTCCTGAGGTTTTTGAGTATGTTTATTTCCAAAAGGTTGTTTTTCTCCTCATAATTGGCCATTGCCACTCATATCCAAAACAAAGAATTTAGGGTATTTAGAAACTGTTCCTCCAGATTTCACCATAATGAGTAGCAAAGGTATGTCAGAGAGAGAAGATGCACTTTTTGCATTTATTCATTTTTTTATCTTCTAGCGGAAACCCCCACTGGTGGTAGATGATCTTTTTGAAGACATGAAAGATGGCGTTAAGCTGCTTGCTCTTCTGGAGGTCCTGTCCGGGCAGAAACTGGTAAGGATTTTTCCTGTGACCAGATTGTCAAACTGTTCCCTTTTGGGATTCGGAGGTTGTGGGGTTGGGAGTGTAAAAGGCGATGTCCTATAAAAGTGGGTAACACACTGGGAATACTAGTGTGTTAGTGTTCCACAACCCCCGAATAGATCAGTCACTTCCGGGAGCAGGGAACACCTTTCCTTTCTAGTTCCCACACACATTTAGTGGATTTAAAACTCTATATGTAGTAGTAGCAACCTTAGAAGGAAGAGTAAAGAACTTCATCAGTAATCTATCATGCTTAACTACTGCATCTTATGCAATATCTATCCAGGAAAATTACTTGCAGATTAACATTGACCTCACTTCCAGAGTTTGCTTTCCGTTTGGAAAGGAATGTTCGTCCATAACTGTGTATTATTTATATACTTGTTTGTTGAAAATTAAGTTTGAGATCAGCATGACATTTTTCATACACTTGTGGACAGCCTCCATCATCAGTCATTTGTCACAGGAACGGCACGTTCAGAATCATTTGCTTTTTTCTTGGGCAGTGGAACCAGCAAAGTGAAAAACACATTGATAGTGAGCTACAGAATATACTTTTCTATGTTACTTAATAATAAAGTATAGACAGTCCCCAACTTACAGTGGTTTGACTTAACGACTTTTTGACTTTACAATGTTGTGAAAGTAATAGGCATTCACTAAAAACCATACTTGGAATTTTGAATTTGGATCTTTTCCTGCGCTAACAATGCACAGGATGATCCTCTTGTGATGCTGGGCAGGGGCAAGGAGGCACCACTCCCAGTGAGCCATGCGGTCATGAGGGTAAAGAACTGGTACACTTAACAACCGTTCTATACCCACATAGCCATTCTATTTTTCACTTTCAGTACAGTACTGAATAAATTACATGAAATATTAAACACTCCATTATAAGATTGGCTTTGAGTTAGAGAATTTTGCCCAACTGCAGGCTAATGTCAGTGATCTGAGCACGTTTAAGGTGAGCTAGGCCAAGCTGTGATGTTCAGTAGTGTAGGTGTATTAAATGCAATTTTGATTTGCAGTTTTTCCAACTTATAATGAGTTTATCGGGATATAACCCCATTGTTAGTCGAGAAAGATCTGCATTTTTTTTTCCTGGCTTACGTTTTGTTATATGAGAGTAGTAGAGAGGTAAGTAGTGTGTGCAAAGATAAACTACTTATAAATGATGTTTATCATAATTACGAAAAGACACTCAGGAAATTACCTTCAAAATATCATATGACGTGCTAGAACACAGTGGCCTAAATTGGGAGCACTTATTTGTTCTTTGTCTATTGCTTCTTGACAACAGCTACACAGCCATGAAACTTGGATAAGTGAGTTTTTAAATGTGTATTTGCCTAAACATAAATTTCCAGTTAATTTTGTGTGGAATGCTCAAAATAGGGTTGTTTGTTGAAAAACTACAAACTGATAATAATTTTGTGTAAATCATCTCTCTAACTTGATTCATATGGTAGCGGATGCTTCTGGTGCCCTTGTGCTATCTCAGCTCACCTCCAGCTTCAAATGACTTCACACAGTGGGGGACATTGCCTACACCCTCTAGTAGCATCTTGCCTCAAACACTGGTAGCTTGCCTCCAGGTCTCCACCCTCATAGCTTTGGTCAAAAGCACAAGTTGCTTAAAGCAGCCTTGAAGTGTAGAAGAGTTAATGGTCCCGAAGGTCCTTCAACCAATGGAGATGGGAGTCCATGAATAAATGCTGCAGTCTGGCATTGGGAAGGCAGACAATTCTGTGACATATTTACACATGTCTCATGGAGTGCTTGAGTCCCCAGTAGGATTGAGGCCCAGTTGCTCACAGTGGAAACCCTCAATAGCATTTTTCTTCTTCCCTGTCTCACACTCCATGCACCCCCCTCACTCTTGCTACCTGGGATCACCTCCACAGTAAACTACATGCATCCAAGTCCTGTCTCAGGTTCTACTTTGGGGGAAATCAAACAAAACATATATGAAAAGCCAATTTGAAATATGCATGAGCTAAATAAACTAGATTAGCATTCAGATGTCAAGTCAAATCATTGACTTGAGATATATACTCCCTTGATTGCCAGATATAATTGGGCATCTTTTTATTTCCTCCTGAATTAAGCTGTTTACTAAAAGGTTAAAGGAATCTTCATTCCAATTCAGTTGGGTATTCAGGAGGTATATCATTCTGTGTCAATATAATTTTGCCAGTATACTTGACCAACAGGGTACAGAAAGCTTGATGGGCATTTAATTGCCAAGCTAAATGACTCTAGAAAAAGTATATATTTTGACATAAGAGTCCTATTTCTGTTTAAGTACCCTACTCATTCAGACATAAATTATAAGACCTTGAAGCTAGAAGAGATTTCAAAAAGAATCTCAGCTTTCTCACTTAGCAGAGAAGAACTGAGACATACAAGATAGTTTCCAGTTTAACCTTTATTATTTACTTGTATTGAGCCCTCCAAGATTCTGAATTATGTAAAATGAAATTGCTCTTAGATTATAAATAATCCTTGGAAATGGTTATTTAAATTTTGTATATGTATACATTATAATTCAGGACCATGTTAAAATGAAAAGCATGAATTAAAAAGGAATGAGTATCCCAGGAATTCTTGTAGAGCTTTCAAAGGGAGAAAGTGGGTAAGAGCATTTCCATCAAGAGTTCTAACACTATTCAGAAATCCTAAAATATCTCATAGGTAGAACTCTGTTAACAACAGTGTGCTTTATGTCAGAGTTCACATAGCCTGGGACTCTGACTCTGACCATGATCATCAGGGAAATGTGGCCAAATGGCTTAGTATCCCTGCCTTGTCTGCATCTCAGGGTGAGGGTGGAATCTCAGTATCTAGTCTCCTTGAATAACCTATTATGACTCCCTTGAGAAAACTATGATTTTATTTAAGGACTTAGAGTATCTTTAACTTTTAAATTACTGTTCCTAGATTTCTCTACATTCTTTGATTATTTGTGGAACATTTTCTCTTTATTTATTTTTTTTTAATTTTTTTTTTTTAATGTTTATTTTTGAGACAGAGAGAAACAGAGCATGAACGGGGGTGGGGCAGAGAGAGAGGGGGACACAGAATCGGAAGCAGGCTCCAGGTTCTGAGCCATCAGCCCAGAGCCTGACGCGGGGCTCGAACTCACGAACCGTGAGATCGTGACCTGAGCTGAAGTCGGACGCTCAACCGACTGAGCCACCCAGGCACCCCTGAACATTTTCTCTTTAAATAAATGTATCCGTGACTATGTATCTGTAATCACACATAAATATAGGGACACTAAATTTAATTTCACACTTAGGATTATTTTTAAGAATGTGAGGAATTGCAATTGAAAAATTGGAAATAATAGAAGCAACATAAAGAGTTTAAGGACTGCCAAGAAACTTATTTCTTATCCATTTTGTTAACTCTGTTTTTTTAAATTCCTTAATACTTTGCATTCAGGAGAAGCCAATAATTCACTTAAAAGTGCACAATAATAGAAAACAAAACACTAAGTCAAAACACACGCAACCCCATGCTCATTGCAGCATGATTTACAATAGCCAATATATGGAAATTACTTGAGTGTCTATCAATGGATGAATGGATAAAGAAAATGTGATAGATATATATATATATATATACATATATATATATATATACACACACACACACATACACACACACACACACACACACACACACACATATGGAATGCTATGCAGCCATGAAAAATGAACTCTTGTCATTTGCAATGACATAGATAGACGTTAAGGATATTATACTAAATGAGATAAGACAGAAGAAGACAAATATTCTATGGTTTTATTTATTTGTAGATTCTAAAAGTAAAACAAATAACAAAACAAAACTCAGAGATACGAAGAACAGATTGGCAGTTGCCAGATGGGAGGGGAGTTGGAGTTGGCCAAATGGGTGAAGGGGATCAAGAGGTACAAACTTCTATTTATAGAATAAATAAGTCATGGAGGTGTACTGTACAGCATGGTGACTATAGTTGCTAATATTTTATTATATATTTAAAAGTTGCTAAGAGAGTAGATCTTGGAAGTTGTCATCATAAAAAAATTCAATGTATGGTAACTAGACTTATTGTGCTGGTCATTTTGCAAAGTATACAAATACTGAATCATTAATCTGTATACGTGAAGCTAATATAATGTCATATGTTATTATGCTTAAGTAAAGTATTTAAAAAGAAAATAGATCTGTAAAAAAAAAAAAGTGTACAGTGGGCACTCTTAGGAAATCTGGAGCATCAAAGAGCCCTGAATGTTCACCAGGTGACTTTATTAGCCATAGATCATATATTTAGAATAGAACTCAAGTCTGCAACTGGGCTTGGCATTATCCACTGAATATCCATCCAGCTAACATTTCTGGAGTTCTGTTATGGATAAGACACTACCTTCTACCCTCTAAGGAAAACAAAGATGAATGAGACATGGCCAGTGCCTTTTATGAGTTCGAGGCCTACTATGATCATGATATTAGGGCAGATTAAATTGTGTAAAAATAGATGCCAACTGGAGAGGGACAATACAATAGATATTTATATCTTGCTCATTTTGCTAGGGGACATCCAACAAGAAAAGTAGACACATGGTGTTTGCTCCACCAGATATCAAGTCTTACAGTAAAGTTATATAACTTCAGATAGTGTGGTATTGATACAAGGATGGACATACTGACAAATGCAATAGAGTCCAGAAACAGACCCAGGCATTGCTGCATTGGATGATATTAAAATTAAAAATGTTTTAAAATAAAAACCTTTAAAGAAAGTGACAAAAGAAGTTAAAAATGGGTAGAATATATTCACAATACATGTAGTAAAAAGATTACGAAAGATTATGACAAGAATATATAAAGTACATCTTCAAAATAGAAACAGTACAAACTACAGGGAAACCTGAGTGAGAGATGTGAAAGGGCATTTTACAAAAGAAACATTGTCAAAGAACAGAGGAAGAGAAGTTCTATCATTGTTGATCAGGAGATGCAAATGAAGACCACAGTGAAAGACCATGTTACGTACATTTAACTGAAAGAATTTTTTTTTCAATATCTGTCAACATGAAGCGTTAGACAAGATATGCATCCATAGGATTATTCTTATTGTTGACAAGAATGGAAAGAAGCGCAAACGCTTTGGAAAAGTTTGGCCTTACTTCAGAAGTTCAAAGTCGCATGCCCTCTGACCCAGCAATTTCACTCTTAGGTTTACAACCAAGAAAAACTCTTTATACTTGTACCAAAGATAGGGTGTACAAAAATGATCTATCAGCACAGGTCACAATAGAAATAATCTGGAAATAACCAAGATTCACATCAAAGGGAGTGCAGAAAAGATGGCCAAGAGCTGTCAAAGTGAATGAAATACAGTGACAGCAACAACATGGATGAGTCTTAGCAATATAATATTATGTGGGAAAGTGAGCCTCAAAAGATTAATATGATCCCTTTATATAAAGTTAAAAAACTAAAATAGATAATTTTTTCATGAATGCATGTAAAGGAAATGAATCTATATAAGAAGGAAAACATTGAACTGGATTTTTTTTTTATTTTTTTTAATGTTTATTTATTTTTGAGACAGAGAGAGACAGAGCATGAACAGGGGAGGGTCAGAGAGAGAGGGAGACACAGAATCAGAAGCAGGCTCCAGGCTCTGAGCTGTCAGCACAGAGCCCGACGCGGGGCTCGAACTCAACGAACCATGAGATCATGACCTGAGCCGAAGTCGGAGGCTTAACCGACTGAGCCACCCAGGCACCCCTGAACTGGATTTTATGATAGTTGTCTTGGGTATAGGAAGGCAGGAGGATAGAATGGATGGTGGTCATATTAGGGGAATGGCTTTCATACTTCATTTCCAGGCCCTGGCTTTGTCTTAGTTGGTAGGCTAATAGGTGCTTTTTGCATTATAGAAGATAACTCATTAAATGACCAAGTGGGCCATGCATGGACCAAATATGAGACCATTATGCATGACAAGGGTTCCCAAATAAAGGATAAATAAAAAGTAAAAAAAAATTACATTTTCTATTTAAATATTTGTTTAAAATCATATCATAAAAACCATTACCGGGGCGCCTGGGTGGCTCAGTTGGTTGAGCATCCGACTTCGGCTCAGGTCATGACCTCGTGGTCTGTGAGTTCCAGCCCCGTGTCAGGCTCTGTGCTGATAGCTCAGAGCCTGGAGCCTGCTTTAGATTCTGTCTCTCTCTCTCTCTCTCTCTCTCTCTCTCTCTCTCTCTGCCTCTTCCCCACTCATGCTCTGTCTCTCTCTCTCTCTGTCAAAAATAAATAAAAATTAAAAAAATTTTTTTTTAAAAACCATTACCTGATACACTATTAATTGGAATTTAAAAGATAGGCAGTTTAGCAATCCTAAAATTCATATGGAACCACAAAAGGCCCCAAATAGCCAAAGTAATTTTGAAGAAGAAGACCAAAGCAGGAGGCATCACAACCCCAGACTTTAGCCTCTACTACAAAGCTGTCATCATCAAGACAGCATGGTATTGGCACAAAAACAGACACATAGACCAATGGAATAGAATAGAAACCCCAGAACTAGACCCACAAACGTATGGTCAACTCATCTTTGACAAAGCAGGAAAGAACATCCAATGGAAAAAAGACAGTCTCTTTAACAAATGGTGCTGGGAGAACTGGACAGCAACATGCAGAAGGTTGAAACCAGACCACTTTCTCACACCATTCACAAAAATAAACTCAAAATGGATAAAGGACCTGAATGTGAGACAGGAAACCATCAAAACCCTAGAGGAGAAAGCAGGAAAAGACCTCTCTGACCTCAGCCGTAGCAATCTCTTACTCGACACATCCCCAAAGGCAAGGGAATTAAAAGCAAAAATGAATTACTGGGACCTTATGAAGATAAAAAGCTTCTGCACAGCAAAGGAAACAACCAACAAAACTAAAAGGCAACCAACGGAATGGGAAAAGATATTTGCAAATGACATATCGGACAAAGGGCTAGTATCCAAAATCTATAAAGAGCTCACCAAACTCCACACCCGGAAAACAAATTACCCAGTGAAGAAATGGGCAGAAAACATGAATAGACACTTCTCTAAAGAAGACATCCGGATGGCCAACAGGCACATGAAAAGATGCTCAACGTCGCTCCTTATCAGGGAAATACAAATCAAAACCACACTCAGATACCACCTCACGCCAGTCAGAGTGGCCAAAATGAACAAATCAGGAGACTATAGATGCTGGAGAGGATGTGGAGAAACGGGAACCCTCTTGCACTGTTGGTAGGAATGCAAATTGGTGCAGCCGCTCTGGAAAGCAGTGTGGAGGTTCCTCAGAAAATTAAAAATAGATCTACCCTATGACCCAGCAATAGCACTGCTAGGAATTTACCCAAAGGATACAGGAGTACTGATGCATAGGGGCACTTGTACCCCAATGTTTATAGCGGCACTCTCCACAATAGCCAAATTATGGAAAGAGCCTAAATGTCCATCAACTGATGAATGGATAAAGAAATTGTGGTTTATATACACAATGGAATACTACGTGGCAATGAGAAAGAATGAAATATGGCCCTTTGTAGCAACGTGGATGGAACTGGAGAGTGTGATGCTAAGTGAAATAAGCCATACAGAGAAAGACAGATACCATATGTTTTCACTCTTATGTGGATCCTGAGAAACTTAACAGAAACCCATGGGGGAGGGGAAGGAAAAAAGAAAAAAGAGGTTAGAGTGGAAGAGAGCCAAAGCATAAGAGACTCTTAAAAACTGAGAACAAACTGAGGGTTGATGGGGGGTGGGAGGGAGGGGAGGGTGGGTAATGGGTATTGAGGAGGGCATCTTTTGGGATGAGCACTGGGTGTTGTATGGAAACCAATTTGACAATAAATTTCATATATTGAAAAAAAAAGACAAAAAAAAAGATAGGCAGTTTTGAGTTTTAATGAGAAATTATGTAGAGTTTTGGTGTCATAGAGAAGGGACCAGGTTACCAGCTATGCAACCATGGAGAAATTACTTCACCACAGTTATCCATTTATTTCCTGCAAATGTAAAAGGCTAATTATATCTACTTAGTTGACATTACTTTGAGTTTTAAAATTAACATTGTGGCACATAGAAAGCACATAATGCATTTCGGTAGTGTAAACACAGGTAAGTTAGAGTATCCTTGTACCGGACATGCTAGCATGTGAATACCATTTTCATTGTTGCAATCCTACTTTTTAACCTTGGCCCATGCGTGCCATGTATTTTGGTCATTCAAACCAAGAAATGTTACTAATACTCTCAATAATCTCTCATGTTAGTATGACTGCAAAAGGAAATGGTGTGTGTGTGACCAAGAGCACTTTTTTTTTGAGTTCTTTTTTTAAGGAGTTTTGAGTTTACAACAAAATTGGAGGAAAGTACAGATTTCCCGTATATCTCCTGCTCCCACACAGGCACCAAGAGCACTTTTCATATAAATGTTTCCTAATTTATAGGAGTGATAGTCTCAATAGGCAACATGGGAGTCTTGTGAATTTCTGCTCTTGGCATACAGAGATGTGAAAGGGAAGTGTATGAACTACACTGCCAAGCACTCCAAGCACTGTGGGGTAATGCTCCTTTGTGTATCTATTAACCCTATAGAAATTGAATAATGTTGTTCTTGAATATTCTTCAAGTATACTTTTAATCCATTTACATAGATTTTATAATTACCTTTTTTAATGTGTGCATTTTTATTTATTCCTGTTCTTCCCTGTTTATAGCCTTGTGAACAAGGACGCCGTATGAAGCGAATCCATGCTGTGGCTAATATTGGCACAGCACTGAAGTTCCTTGAAGGAAGGAAGGTAAGAGAGAGACAAAACACTTAAAGAAGAGGTGTGGGCGTACTGATGTTTTTCAATACTGGCTGTGCGGTAAAAGCATTACATGTAAATTATACAGCTAGAGATGCAATATTATTGTAACATAATTTTAGATTTACAACCAAGTGGCAAAAAATGGCACAGAGATTTCATGTCTGTACTTCAGCCAGCTTTCTCTACTGTGAAGAACTTTTATACATACTGCATGTATGTATATATAGGACAATTATTAAAAATAGAATTTTAAATTGGTGTGATACTACTAATTAAAGCATAGACATTAGGCTAATTTCATCAATTTCTTTTCCCACTGATGTCTTACTTCTATTCAGGATCCGATCCAGTGATACACTTAGCATATAACTGCTGTGGCTCTTGGTCTCTTCCACTCTATGACATTGTCTTTCCTTGTCCTTCATGATCTTAATAATAAGTCCTGGTCAGTTATTTTGTAGAAGGTCTGTCATTTTGGATTTGTTTGATGTTTTCTCAAGATTAGATTGAGGTTATACATTTTTGGCAAAAATTCCAAGGATGTGATATTGTACTCTTCTCAGTTCATCATGTTAGTGGATATAGGATTCTGATAGGTCTTACGGCTGGTGATGTTACTCTCCTTCACTTGGGTAAGGCTGTTTGCTATGTTTTTTATGATAAAGTTACTATTCTTCCTTTGTAACTGAAAAATAATAGGGCAGATCATTGAGATTATGCTAATATTCTACTTCTCCTCAAACTTTGCTCACTGATTTTAGCATTGATTGCCTTCAGTAATTATTTCTTTGATGTTTGTCTAATTGTGATTAGACAATCCTTTCACATGTGTTAACTGGAATTGTTTTGTAAGAAAAGGATGTCCTTTCTCCCTGCCCCCTATTTATTTTATTCAGTTATTTACTTTGGCATGAGTTTGTTTTATTTAATAGGTACAATCCCGTGCTGTGATTATTATTAGTTATTATTTTAATTTTTGTTTTTTAATTTTTTTATAATTTATTTTTTTAAATTTACATCTAAGTTAGTTAACATATACTGCAACAATGATCTTAGGAGTAGATTCCTTAATGCCCCTTACCTGTTTAGCCCATCACCCCTCCCACAACTCCTCCAGCAACCCTCTGTTTGTTCTCTATATTTAAGAGTCTCTTATGTTTTGTCCCCCTCCCTGTTTTTATATTATTTTTCCTTCCCTCTCTTATGTTCATCTGATTTGTATCTTGAAGTCCTCATATGAGTGAAGTCATATGATATTTGTCTTTCTCTGACTAATTTCGCTTAGCATAATACCCTCTAGTTCCATATAGTTGCAAATGGCAAGATTTCATTCTTTCTGATTGCTGAGTAATACTCCATTGTATCTATATACCACATCTTCTTTATCCATTCATCCGTCGATGGACATTTGGGCTCTTTCTATACTTTGGTTATTGTCGATAGTGCTGCTAAAAACATTGGGGTGCATGTGCATATAGGATATCATGTCATCTGCGAAGAGTAAAAGTTTGACCTCCTCCTGGCTGATTTGAATGCCTTTTTTTTTTTTTTTTTTTTTTTTTTTTTTTTTTTTTTTTTTGTGGATGCCTGCTATTCTTTTGGGTTGTCTGATTGCTGAGGCTAAGATTTCCAATACTATGTTGAATAACAGTGGCAAGAGTGGACATCCCTGTCTTATTCCTGACCTTAGGGGGGAAAGCTCTCATTTTTTTCCCATTGAGGATGATATTAGAGGTGGGTCTTTCATATATGGCTTTTATGATCTCTAGGTATGATCCTTCTATCCCTACTTTCTTGAGGGTTTTTATCAACAAGGGATGCTGTATTTTGTCAAATGCTTTCTCTGCATTTATTGAGATCATATGGTTCTTGTCCTTTCTTTTATTGATGTGATGAATCACATTGATTATTCTGTGGATATTGAACCAGCCTTGCATCCTAGCTATAAATCTCACTTGGTCGTAGTGAATAATTTTTTTAATGTATTGTTGGATCTAGTTGACCAGTATCTTGTTGAGGACTTTTTCGTCCATGTTCATCAGGGAAATTGGTCTGTCTCCTTTTTAGTGGGTCTTTGGTTTTGGAATCAAGGTAATACTGGCTTCCTAGAAAGAGTTTGGAAGTTTTCCTTCCATTTCTATTTTTTGAAACAGCTACAAGAGAATAGGTGTTAACTCTTTTTTAAATGTTTGGTGGAATTCCCCTGGAAAACCATCTGGCCCTGGACTCTTGTTTTTTGGGAGATTTTTGATTACTAATTCGATTTCTTCACTGATTATGGGTCTGTTAAAATTTTCTATTTCTGTTTCAGTTTTGGTAGTTTATATGTTTCTAGGAATTTGTCCATTTCTTCCAGATTGCCCATTTTATTGGTGTATAATTGCTCATAATATTCTCTTATTATTGTTTGTATTTCTGTTGTGTTGGTTGTGATCTCTCCTCTTTCACTCTCGATTTTCTTTATTTGGGTCCTTTCCTTTTTCTTCTTGATCAAACTGGCTAGGGGTTTATCAATTTTGTTAATTCTTTCAAAGAACCAGCTCCTGGTTTCATTGATCTGTTCTACTGGTTTTTTGGTTTTTTTTTTTGGTTTCAATAGCATTGATTTCTGATCTGGTCTTTATTATTTCCTGTCTTCTGCTGGTTTGGGGTTTTATTTGCTGTTCTTTTTCCAGCTCTTTAAGGTGTCAGTTTAGGTTGTGTATCTGAGACCTTTCTTCCTTCTTTAGGAAGGCCTGGATTGCTATTTACTTCCCTCTTATGAAAGCCTTTGCTGTGTCACAGAGGTTTTGGGCTGTGGTGTTATCATTTTCATTGGCTTCCATGTACTTTTTAATTTCCTCTTTAACTTCTTGGTTAGCCCATTTATTCTTCAGTAGTGTAGTCTTTGGTCTCCAAATATATGTTACCTTTCCACATTTTTTCTTGTGGTTGATTTTTAGTTTCATAGCGTTGTGGTCTGAAAATATGCACGGTATGGTCTTGATCTTTTTGTACTTGTTGAGGGCTGGTTGTGTCCCAGTATGTGATCTATTCTGAAGAACGTTCCATGTACACTGGAGAAGAATGTGTATTCCACTGGTTTAGTATCAAATATTCTGAATATATCTGTTAAATTCATCCAGTCCAGTGTGTCATTCAAAGCCATAGTTTCCTTGTTGATTTTCTGTTTAGATGATCTGTCCATTGTTGTAAGTGGGGTGTTGAAGTCCCCTACTATTATGGTATTATAATCAGTGAGTTTCTTTATGTTTGTGATTAATTGACTTATGTATTTGGATATTCTCATATTTGGAGCATCAGTGTTTACAATTTTTAGGTCTTCTTGGTGGATAAACCCATTAATTATGATATAATGCCTTTCTTCATCTCTTGTTACAGTCTTTATTTTAAAGTCTAAATTGTCTGATATAAGTATGGTTACTCTGGCTTTCTTTTGTCAGCCATTAGCATGATAGATGGTTCTCCATCCCCTTACTTTCAATCTGCAAGTGTCTTTAGGTCTAAAGTGGGTCTCTTGTAAACAGCATATAGATAGATCTTATTTTCTTATCCATTCTGTTACTGTATCTATGTCTTTTGATTGCAGCGTTTAGTCCAATGACATTTAGAGTGAGTACTGAATGATATGAATTTATTGCCATTATGTTTCCTGTAGAGTTGGAGTTTCTGGTGATGTTCTCTGGTCCTTTATAGTCTTTGTTGCTTTTGGTCTTTTTTTTTTCTCCCCTCAGAGTGTCTCCCTTAAAATGTCTAGCAGGGCTGGTTTAGTGGTCATGAACTCCTGTAATTTTTGTTTGTTAGGGAAACTTTTTATCTCTCCTTTTATTTTTGAATGACAGCATTGCTGGATAAAGAATTCTTGGCTGCATATTTTTTTTTATTCAGCACATTGAATATATCCTGCCACTCTTTTCTGGCCTGCCAAGTTTCTGTGGATAGGTCTGCTGAGAACCTGATCTCTCTTCCCTGGTAGAATAAGGACTTTTTTCCCTTACTGCTTTCATGATTCTTTCCTTGACTGAGTATTTTGTGAATTTGACTATGATATGCCTTGTTAATGGTCTGTTTTTGTTGAATCTAAGAGGAATTTTCTGTGCTTCCTGGATTTTGATGTCTGTGTCTTTCCCCAGGTTAGGAAAGTTTTCCTCTATGATTTGCTCACATAAACCTTCTACCCCTTTTTCTGTCTCTTCATCTTTTGGGACCCCTATGATTCTGATATTTTTCCTTCTTAATGAGTAACTGAGTTCTCTAATTCTTAAATCGTGCTCTTTTGCTTTAATTTCCCTCCATTTTTCTGCTTCATTTTTCTCCATAAGTTTGTCCTCTATATTGCTGAGTGGCTGCTCTGCTTCATCCATCATTGCTGGAGTGGCAACCATTCAAGATTGCAGCTCATTTATAGTAGTTTTTATTTCATCCTGACTAGCTTTTACTTCCTTTATATCTGCAGAAAGAGATTCTATTCTATTTTCAACCCCAGAGAGTTTTCTTATTTTTGTGATTCTAAATTCTGGTTCAGACATGTTGCTTATATCTGTGTTAAGTTTCTGGCTGTTATTTCTTCTTGTTCTTTATTTTAGGGTGAATTCCTTCATTTTTATCATTTTGAAGGAAGAAATTAATGAGTTAAGAAAATAAAATTAAAAAAATTAAAAACAACACAAAAAAATAAAATAAAGGATGCTAGATCCTAGGTGTGTTTTGGTCTTGTTGAAAGGAGCTTGATGTAGTATAGTAAAGTTGGAAAGATAAGAAAAGAAAAAAAAGGAGATAAAAAAGAAAGGAAAAAAAGAAAAAATGCTTGAAAATTTGAAAAAAATGAATACAATAAAATAGAACAAAATGAAATGACGAAGCAAAATAGAATTTGAAAAATTTACAAAAAAGTAAAAAAATAGAAAAATTAAGGAAAAATATTTTTAATAAAAATGGAAAATAAAAATAATTTTTTCTCTTTCTGTATTCAAGAATAAGAAAAGAAAAGAAAAAACTTGGATAGATGGACCAGTGAACAGACTGAAATACGATTGAAATTACATTGGTTTCCCCTAGAAGTCAAACTATGAAGCACTTTATAGTCCATAAACTAAGCAGGTGGAGAGACTTTTGTTCCTGACCAGAGAAGTTGGCCCAGTTGGGTGGGGCTTAGTGTAATGGCTCTGTTCTCCACTGGATGGTGCTGCTTAGCTTACTGGGGTGGATTGTTGTGGCACATGTAGTCATGTATGCCCATGCGTGGTAGGAGTAAAAATGGCTTCACCTGGCTAGCCAGTTTTTAGTATCAGAACTCTGTGTGCTCCCTTACTGGCAATCAAGCCCCCCTCCTATGCCTTTGGCTTCTGTCCTCTCCCCTCTTTTATACTGTCTGTGACCAAGGTGTCAGGCTGCCAGGCGGCACCTCCCTCCTGAGTTTTATCTCAGATGTGGCTGTGTTTCCCAACCCCTCACTTCTGTGGGACTACAACTTTGACCTGTTCTGACCCTCTGGGAGGGGGTGTCTCGCTGAGCAATGGCTGGGTGCCCACCCACCCCCTGGAACGTTCGCAGAACTATGCTGCTGCTGATGTCCAGAGACTGCGGCTGAGTTCCAGCCTGCCCCAGAAAAAGTTCACACGATCATGTACTGGCAGCGTTTTAGGGATTATGGAAAATACAACATACAACTAGCACCAGGCTTCCCCCTTAACATCCTTGTTCTAACACCAGTGAATGTGGTTGTTCTCCAGGGTTCACTGGGACCTTTGCCTGTGGAGTGGCCACATATCCTCTACCAAATGTCCTCCCAGCAGGGGAACCGTGTCTCCCTGTGTGGCCCATGGACCCCTCGTACCTCTCTCTCTGCTCCTGGAAATTTGCCCTTCCCATCAGAACACTGTCAGGTGTTGAGCTGTGGAGTTTCATACTCTGTGCTCCCCCTGTTTATAGAGTCTTAATGGAATTTAAATGCTTTACTTTCTCTTTTTTCCCCTTTTTGTTCAGTCCCTTGCGTACTCTTTGTTTTCTCTCCAGCTGTTTTCTGGGGGAAGGGGAATGCTTTCCCGTACTCTCCCCCTGTCTTCTTCTTCTCTTCACAAGCAAAAACACCTCTCTGCCCTTGCGTCAAGTTCACCTCCCCTGGTCCTACCCCCCGTGCTGTGTACCTGCTGAGTTCTGTGGTTCAGGTTGTACAGATTGTTGTGTTAATCCTCTAATCAGTTTTCTAGGTGTGCAAGACAGTTTCGTGTTGATCTGTGGTGTAGGCTGGTTTACCTCCCCACGCCGTGTACCTGGCGAGTTCTGTGCAGACTGTTGTGTTAATCCTCTAATCAGTTTTCTAGTTGTGCAAGATGGTTTCGTGTTGATCTCTGGTGTAGGCTGAATTATGTCACTCTGCCCAAATTCATATACTGTATTATTGTTATTATTATTATTCTCAAATTGTTCCAGCTTTGGCCTTTAAGAGTTCCTTCATGCTGCTGCCATACTCTTTTGATATGGCTTCATCCTTTTTTAAGCATTTCCTTATTTTCTGAAACTACAGAGTTTCCATATTTACCTTATATTTTCCCTGCCCCAGTTCTGGAAGCAACCACTTCCCTAAGCAGCCTTTTTTCCTTTTATTAGTGAGTGGCATTTGCATGCTAGGTGTGCACTGAAACTTGCTACTGAAGTTTCATTGCCCTTAGGTTCTCTCAACAGGCAGATCTAGAAAATATCAATGTCTACTAACCCAGGTATACACATACATCTGTCTTTCTCTCTTTCTCTCTCTCTCTCTCTTTCTCCTGTGTGTGTGTGTAAACCATTAGTTTAAATGGATACTTCTGATTCCAGTCTAAAACCACAAGGTCAGTTACAGCCTTCGATGCTTATTTATTTCTGTTTTCTCTGAAAATAAGAAACCTGGTTTTCATCTACAATGCATTCACCTGTTTTTCAGTCCTAGTACAGACATGAAATAGTTTAATAATTGCTCACCACACCCCTGTGAGAAACGGATTTATTAACTGGAGAACAGTGTGGTGTAGAGTTCTTTTTGTCTTTAGTATTACAGCATTCAGTCAAAGGACTGTTTTCAAAATTCACTTAGGTTACTTCTGTTCTTCTTCGTTCCCTTCAGTGTGATGATATTATGCATTTGTAATAAAGTTAGGTCATCAAATCATATTCGGTTTGAAATAACACTCCCTCCTGCCCTGTACACACATCCTAGTTGACTTTATTATTATTTTTTATCTGGGGAACTAGACATTACCATGATTCTAAGAGTAAAAGTTATACTTAGAGAAGGCACCCCCTCTTTATCTCTACTGTTACATTCTCATTCCTCTTCCTTCCATTCCCTATCTCCTCTTAGGTAACCAAGCTCTCTAGCTTCTGATTTATTCTGCCCACATTTCTTTTGCACCAATGGGCAGATGTATTTTCATACACCATCTTTTTTTTTTTACGTGAAGGGTAACATCTTACAAAACACTCTTGCGCTCTGGTTTTTCATGTAACACTATATCCTGGAAATCATTCAAATCAGTTCATGGAGATTTTCCTCACTCATGTTCACAGCTGCATCGTATTCCAATAGCTGGAGGTGCCAGAGTTTATTCAACTACTCTCTTATGAATGGGAATTTGGGTTGTTTCTAGTATTTTGAAACCAAAATGATGCAATTAATGACTATGCATAGTACTTTCCTATTATTGGAAGTGTATTTTCAAGTGTGATTGCTGGGTCAAAAAGTAAGTGTATATGTAGCTTTCTTAGGTATTGCCATAGTTTCTTCCAAACGGGTTGCAAGAACCCTTTTAGATTTAGCCTTTTCCTAACTTGTGGGAATTCAGGTGTCTGTGTTTGGAAATGCCAAAAACAGGTTTATAAATAGATATCCAGATACTCCTGGGAAATAGAATGATACAACTATTTCCTTCTAAGTCTATATGCACTAAATTAATTTATTTACTGCATGAATGCATATTTGAATACTTTCTGTATGACAGAAATATTCTGAAAAATACAAAAATACTTGATTCTATTCAGTGAATAATTTGTATTTTGGTCAGGTGGTAGTGAGATGAAACAATATAAAGTCTGGTCAGTTGTGCAAACTCCCATGCCGAAGAGAGATTCTGGACGTTAAGATGGCAGAGAAAAACAATATTAGGTCTTTTTTATTTAATGTTTATTTATTTTTGAAAGAGAGAGAGAGTGACAAAGTGCAAGTAGGGAGGGGCAGAGAGAGAGAGGGAGACACAGAATCTGAAGCAGGCTCCAGGTTCTGAGCTGTCAGCACAGAGCCCGACACAGGGCTCAAACCCATGAACCGCAAGATCATGACCTGAGCTGAAATTGGATGCGTAACTGACTGAGCCACCCAGGCGCCCTAGCAATATTAGCTTCTTACAGAATATTACTCATTGTTTCCAGATCACTCTAATATCACTATTAATGGGGTGTTTCTCTTCCTTCAGCTTCCTCTATGACTTTTTTATAGAAAGCTGAAAAAGCCATGTTGAACAAGATATTTATAGTTTTCCATGTTATTTAGTCTCCCATTTTACCTATATAACAATAGTGTCATGCTTTATTCTGAGGTATTCTTTATGACTATAAAAACAAAATTCCCCTTATTAATGTCTTGGAGAAAATTTAAGGACTGTAAAGGCGTTGTTTGCAAAGAGGACCAAAGAGCCTTCTTTTCGCAGAACACTTGTTTCACACAAGATCATTTTCACAGAACAACCCTAAGTAATAAAACATTGACTGTGAGCAGGAATGAGTTTTTTTAAGGCTCTTTGATGCCCACTTTCTTACTATTTATTTATTTATTTATTTATTTATATAATTTAAGAACTTGCATTTCAAATGTATTTTCAGGCATTTGTCTTTGACCTTTGGACTTACCTTGGCCTCTGTTTCGGTTTTTTTTTTCTTTAAATAATAGAATGTTAATCTAGTCCTTCTTGATTTAAGGAATAATGAGGGCACTCCTCAAGTTTTCCTGGAGAAAACTCTACCATTGTGTTTATTTTCAATTTGTTTACAGGGCATTTGAAAAAAGCCTACTTTAGTACCTGATAGGGACCAGGTAACTGTGACTCTAATGAATAGATCCAACACCATTTCCCCCAGATTCTTTCTCCAATGAGGTGTCAAGTGGGTCCTTCTGAACAGTACCACAAGGAGCCAACCACGGACCATCTTTCCCAAAACTTCCCTGAGTGCAGACAAGCAACATGAATTCCAATTCCTATGAAGTTGGATAGGTGATGTAAAAGACGAAGCGAGTTAGAGGTTGCCTATGGAAACAGGAGAACCCAGCAGCGCTGTGCCCTGTCTGCAAGACGGAAGCCAACATTCAGTTTGAACTGTAGTTGCGTCAGTGAAATCAAGCACGGTGATCCCAGATCTTCCAACTGAACAAGAAAAGTCAGTGATCTGGGTTTTTATTGAAGTTTAATTATTTATTTGTTATTTATTAAGTGATTCGGGTAGTTGGCTACCTGCATCACTGATTAGAATGGCTCACCCCCCACCACACTGTAGAAGGCAACTAGCATAAAGTGTCAATGCATCTATGTGTTAGGTTTTCCAGTATATCAAGAAACACTAGTAATCTGGAGTTTCAACTGAAAATTTTTTTTGAAATTTATGCCTGAATAATTTGAATATTTTTTGGAAACATCTGTGGGCCTTGTTTCAGTATGCTATGGCTACCATTGTACTACCAGAGAGTGGATGGCTTAAGTAACAGAAATTTATTTTTTCACAGTTTTGGGGGCTAGAGGCTTAAGATCAAGGTACCAGCAGAGTTGGTCTCTTCATTTCTTTCTTCTGACAGATAGACAATTATAGACAGATAGACACAGATAGACACTGTGTCCTCACATGGCTTTTTTCTCTCTGTGGGTGTGGAAAGAGCTCTAGTGTCTTCTGCTCTTCTCATAAGGACACCAGCCCTATTGGATTAGGGCCCACTCTTACTGCTTCATTTAACCTTAATTACCTCCTTAAGGCCCTGTCTCTAAATGCAGTCACATTGGGGTTTAGGGCCTCAACATGTGAATTTGGGGTGAACACAAATTCAGTCCACATGGGCCTCTGGCTTGCAAAATCAAACTTCCTGAGATTACATGGGCCACGTGCCATTGTCTAGTATGGGATTCTCAAACACTGACGTACATCAGAATCAACAAAACCTAGAAGTTTTGTTAAAGCAGATTCCTGGGCAGCATTCTCACAGCCTCTGGGCCAACAGGTTGAAGGTGAGGTCCATCATTGTGATTTCATTCTCTTTCTGGTTTCTAGGAATTCTTTAGTCTCTTCAGGTATCTCTCTATTGTCCATCCCACTCTCCTGTGCTATTAAGAATTTAATAGGTTAAGTTTAGTAGGATTTTGCAAGGGAAGGGAAGCGAAGGAAAACAAACAAACAAGCAAACAAACATGAACAAAAAACCTGTGCTCCACAAGCCCATTATGGAACATACAGTTTTTAAGAGAGAAAATAATTATTGAAAACGTTTTTCTTTTATTATTATTGTTTTTTAACATTTATTTATTTTTGAGAGACAAAGAAAGACAGAGCACAAGTGGGGGAGATGGGTAGAGATAGAGGGAGGCACAGAATCTAAAGCAGGCTCCAGGCACTGAGCTGTCAGCACAGAGCCCAACGTGGGGCTTGACTCATGAACCATGAGATCATGACCTGTCAGCTGAGGTTGGCTGCTTAACGCACTGAGCCACCCAGGCGCCCCTGAAAACCTTTTTTTCTTTAGAAGTTGAGTGAGTTATCTTTAGGTTCTATCGTAAGTAGAATATGTTAAGTTCATGGTACAAGAAAACCTTTTTTTTCTTTAGAAGTTGAGTGAGTTATCTTTAGGTTCTATCGTAAGTACAATATGTTAAGTTCATGGTACAATTGGAGCTGGATTGAGGTAAGAAATTCAACTTACCATTTTTAAAGAGTGGTATATAAAGAAAGAGAAATAATCTACCCTTTATGGAATACATTAACCTTATGGTTATTAGCATGTATTATATATCTGTGCCCTGTGGATACTAAAATGGAGGTGGAAAAAATTCTAGAGTAGCTGTAGACAAGAGTAATCAAAATGATTATGGACATTGCAATAGGGTTCTGTCACAAAATTTAAAAATGTGATGTTCTTTATTTTCCACAAACATGTATTATATGTCCTATGCTGTGCTAGGTTTAAAAGAAGTAGACACATAAGTTTGCAATTTATGCACGTTCTCAATTTTTTTGTGTGTCTTCAAACCTGATGAATGAATTTTACCCCCGAGACAAAATCCCTTAGGTATATTTCAAGTGATTTACAGTGGTTTTCGTGCTAGCATCGTGCTAGTCCTCTGATACATAGCTAGTACATTTAAACTAATTAAAGTATTTTTGCATCTGATAATTTTTTAAAAGTAAACCATTTACAAACTTCTGAACTTTATTATTAAATCTGGTCTAAGAATTATTGAGCTAGAAATCTAAGAAGTACTTTATTATTTTTTTTTCTAATTTGTTTAGGGATTATGGAAAGGACAATGAGCAGTTGTTAACTGTGTTCTACCAAGATTGGCTGAGACAGACTTTACCATACAGTTCATTTTGCTGAGATTTGGGAAATAACATTTTTAATAGTTGGGAAAGTATTGAAATAAATAATTGTGGACAACTGTAAACAGGTTAACATCTATCTTGAACGCTTTACGGGTACCAGTGCCGAAAAGTAAGGAACTGAACCCTAACAGTCTCTTCTACTTTATTATTTCTTGGCTTTCCTGTATCTTTAAAATATATTCCCAATCATGCTCTAAATTTGCTATCTACATTTTTATTCCCTTTGAGCAAATAACTCTGATTTTGAAAAATTCTGTATGTATGTATATCATCTTCTTCCTTTTTTTTTCATGTCAGTCCATGTACAGAGGATCACCGGTTAGTACAAATTTTAGAATTTTTAACTCCTGGCTTTTATAGGTGAAAGAGAACATAAATTTCATGCTATTTGGTAACAAATTTCAAAGTAAGTGCATTTTTTTAAACTACTGATCACAGTTTCTTTTAAGTTCCAGTCAACTTCTGGATGTAAAAAATAACCCCCACCTTTTTTTTTTTTTCCTGTCTGGTATTTTGTTGGTAATTCCTTGCATGATGTCATATGTTTTCAACTTTGAAGAAATTTTTGATATTCACTCCATAGTTGTTTTTCTTGTGTGCACCTAATGAATGCTCCTGAGATTTCCACTGAAACCATGTGCTTGTCTGTTTCGATGGCTCACCCTACTTACTCTTGTGTACCATTACATAGGCATGACCAAATTGTACTGATGTCTAATAAAGTGCTAATTATTGCATAATTAGGTGGTCTATAATCTTCTGGTATGTTACAAGTAGAGTTTTTCTTTTTGAACAGATTAAACTAGTCAACATTAACTCCACCGATATAGCAGATGGCCGGCCATCAATAGTTCTCGGATTGATGTGGACCATTATTCTGTATTTCCAGGTATTGAACTATAGCTCCCTTTGTGGTTGATATAATGTCATGGATGGAGGTAGCGGTGGAAATTTTAATAACACTCTCCTTTTCCCTACCTTGGAGATTGATCCTTATGTTAGAAGAAATGTGACCTTCACATGTACCTTTTGTTGTTGTTAGCAGAAGAATTTCCTCTTCCCTGCAAAGGTGTCATATGTGTCATATATGGAACTCCTCTAAAACACTGTGGCATAGGTACTCAGTCTGAAAAGTGAGCAGGGCACAATGGAGATGAAATATTGGTGTATTAAAGAGCTTAGGAACATTTCTGCTCTCTGGAAAGGACCAGTTTTATGCTCCTATTAGACAGTAAGGGGAGAAATTAACTCCCCATTCCATCTAGAATAAGTTTTCTAGCCATTGGGTTGGTTTTAAAACAAGTAGACTTTTAGAGCAGTTTTAGGTTCACAGCCAAAGTGAGCAAAAACTACAGAGATTTCTCACCATATACCTTGTGTTCCACACATGAGTAGCTTCTCCCGTAACCAACATCCTCCACGGAGTGATATTTGTTACAATTAACGAACCTGTATTGACTCATCATTATCCTTCAAAGTTCATTGTTTACATTATGGTTCACTTGGGCGGTGTACATCTCTGAGTTTGGATAACCATTAGGTTTTGTTTTAGTCATGCATTCATGTATGTAACTAGCAGTCGTGACTGTGTATAGAGTAGTCTTAGATGCAGTGGGAAGTACTGTGAAGAGTACCATGTCAATCATGCCCTGAAGAGCTTGCGTTGTCAATGATGTCGAGAGGGCGAGTTTAAGTCACTTTCAGTTGGAAAAGTTAAACATCCAAGGAAATGACAAGACAGTTCTTATATTTTTGGCCACCGTTAATTCACAAACAGATTGAGGAGCTGACCAGCAACCTGCCGCAGCTGCAGTCCCTGCCTGGCAGCACATCCTCTGTGGACAGCATGGTCAGCGCGGAGACCGCCAGCCCCCCGAGTAAGCGGAAGGTGGCCACCAAGATCCAAGGAAATGCTAAGAAGGCTTTATTAAAGTGGGTTCAGTACACAGTAGCCAAGTAAGTGCCACGAGCTTGTTTAAATTGGAAACCCTTGAATAATTTAAGTTACCGGTTTATTGCTGAGTGCACTTTCCAATACTGCAGAATTTGAAGAGACATTTGAGTGAAGGGTTTACTTCCGGACATTGCATTCTTTCCTTGCATTAAAATATCAACAGAAACCATCATTAATACTCTAGGAAAGTGCTGTCATCAAACGAATTCCTTCATTATTCATGTGATTGAGCCCAATTAATTGTTTTTTAACAACTACACTTTGATAATGTGAGGGCTAATCTATTTAGGTTATTGTTTGGACTGTTTTTTTTTTTTTTTATGTCTATTACTTTTGAGAGAGAGAGCATGAGAGCGAGTGGAGAGGGCAGAGAGAGAGAAAGAGTCCCAAGCAGACCCTGTGCTGTCAGCACAGAGCCCGATATGGGGCTCAAACCATGAGATCATGCATGACCTGTCCGAAACCAAGACTCAGATGCTTAATCGACTGAGCCACCCAGTTGCCCCTGGACGTCCTGCTTTTATTAAATAATCTTTACGCAAATACAGTAGAGGTTTAAATGTGATCATTTCTTCATAAGACTGTTAGGTTCTATTTGATAATAATGTGAACTCAGGTCCACATTTTGAAGTAATTGTATTCGTTGTTGTTTCCCAAAACTTTCTAGCAATTTTATCTTTAAATTTTTTTCCGTGGGTCTCCTCTTTTATGTGGAATATAGATTCCTTTGTCAACTTCAGCTTATAGACTGTGGATTTGCTTCTGGGAATAATGAATTTATATGTGTACATTCATGTGATAATGCTGCACAGAATATTAGTACTTTCAAGGAGTATCTCTTCATAGCAATTTCAATAGCATTTTCAATTGAGCAGACCAAAGTTTTGTGGTTTGATGTGGTCAGTGATAAGATTTCTTCACAAAGAAGTTCTGCTTTTGGATGATTTTCCTAAATGACATGTCAAATTAACTCTCTTTCTGTTTTGTTTTTTGTGTGCCTAATTCTAATCTGAATCTTATTCCCTACTTCTGAAAAATAGTTTTAAACAAGCACTTATCATTATAAAATTATTGAAACACTAAGCATAGGGAGTTCTATTTTTAAAGCGGTTGAAGAGCAAAAATAAAAATTAAATATAGAGAAGACGTAATTAGTGTTACTATTTTACACAGTTTGGTTTCACTTTTAAAGTGTGTTGGTGGTTGTCTAATTTGGGATATATTTTTATGATTCAACTTGTACTCAAAAATTTTTTTGAAAGCAAAGCTTTGTGGCTTTTTAGAATCTGTAGTAGAAATGGAATTTTAAAAACCTGCCCACAGTGCTGGTATATTGTTTGCATTTCATTTACAGTGGCAATTACTGATCTCTTCTGCAGCTAATTGGGCAGAGAGAAGACATGTGCTGGGTAGGAAGAGACAAGTGACCACATGCTAGGACACTTGTCATGATGCTATTGCAATAAAACTTTGTAATAATGTCAATGTGATAGTCTCTTGCCCATTGCTTCCCACAACATTAAACTAATCAAAAATAAATTGGTTTCTCTTAATATTATAGTTGTTTGAAGTAAACTGAAATTGAATGCTGTTGGAGTTTTTCTGCATTGGTTTTGTTCTACGTATGGTGTTTTAGCTTCCAGAGATGTGCGGGGATCTAATAATAACTAAAAGTCATTCCTGCAACTTGTATATTTGTAACATCAGTGGAAGTGGTATTTTCCTTATCTGTATAAATGTTCAGATTTATGGATCCCAGGATTTCCCACCCATCAACGTATCAGTGAGATCCATTTATTTTACAGCTGCATAAAGTGTAGAGATTTGGGGAGATGACTTCTCTAACATAAAAATTTTGTGATGAACCCATGATTCCATTATGCCTACCAAATTGTTGATAATTTTTCTAAAAGCTATTTTTTTACATTATCCTAGTATGTATTTTTCAAGTATTTTTTTAACAAGATATGGGTAAAAGACTTTAGAATCTATACCCCTTTCAGTATATGACATGTTTTTAAAATTATAATCTGTGAGACTCTGTGGTCTGAATGTTTATCAGTCTTAGAAGAGTGTAGATGATAAGAAAGGGCAAAACATCCAGGAAACACCAGACATTGTCAAAACTGTATTCATTGTTTTCATATAAAATTTTAAACTATGTGAGAAACAAATTAAAAAAAACCCTTTTAGTAAGGCAACATAATCCATCCTTCTCTCTCTCTCTCTTTTTTTTTATTTTACCAATGTACTATCCTGTATACTCTCTCAGACATGAAAGCATTAAACTACAGCATATCTGATATTTGCATACCTTATTTTGAAGGGTCTAGGAAGAACAATGGTATTTTAAGGCAAAACTTAGTGAGATAATGAAACAAATGAAGATAGGTACATCCAGATCCATTGAAAATGACTTGAGGTAAATACATATTAGAAGTCAGAAATGCCTATAAACTGGATATACTTCATCATTTCTTTAAGTGATGTGTCCAAGTCTAAGTTTGTATCACTTCTGTAAGCGACATACCTAAGTTTTCCTAGATTTTGTATTTGAGATTCTTAAATGAAAGGTTTGGACTAAAACTTAAAACTTTTTAGAAATATCACCTACTGTTTTGATGTAATACAACACATAGGTGTGCGTGGGGGGGGGAGGGTGTATGTGTTCAACACATTATAGAAAAATAAAATGTACTGAAACTTCTAAAATTATTCCAATGTAGTAATATTTAGGGAAATATTTTATACATTTATTTTTGAAAATATCTAAAACAATAAACAGGTTGAAGAAAATCAGAAAATATCTAATACATGATGAATATTTGTTAGTTAATTATTACTTACACCACCTTGTTTTGTTAAGAAATAATTTGAGGTGGCTGTGAAAACAAAAACATCTTTTTGTTATTATTCTTTAATTTTTTAAAACTATTTATTTATTCCTGAGAGATAGAGAGAGAGACAGAGCATGAGCAAGGGAGGGGCAGAGAGAGAGGGACACACAGAATCTGAAGCAGGCTCCAGGATCTGAACTGTCACAGAGACTCGAACTCATGGGTCTCGAACTCACGAACCATGAGATCATGACCTGAGCTGAAGTTGGATGCTTAACTGACTCAGCCACCCAGGTGCCCCCAAAAACATCTTTAAATGAGAAAATGTGAAAAAAGAAAATGCAGATGGAAAAATAAGATGAAGGTGGAGGCAAATGTACAAAAAAAGAGCTAACGAGAACACGCTGTCCCACTTGGGTGGGGATCTGCCCGTGTGCCAGACATTGGCTGAAAATATTATATGCATACTACCAGAGATGGAAACTCTGAAAGAACTAAGAGAAGATGCAAGGTTACTTTATAACTACAGAAATCTTACAAAATTGTTTTGAAAATATACATTTATGAAGTCAGTGATGAGATCCAGTGATGCTATTTTTAGCATGTTGTACACAAACGGAATGTACGTTGGTAAAACAGGATTTCAAGTGAAACTTATGTTGGCAGAGATAAAATTTAAGAGCATTTATTACTTTGTTGTTTTAATCAATGTATCAATCGTATATAAAGTATTTATTTTTATGAAAGTGTATTTTATGCAAGCTGAATGTACATTGGTAATACAGGGTTTAAAATGACTTTTTAGTTTGCAGAGATAAAACTTAAGGGCATTTATCGGGGTGCCTGGGTGGCTCAGTCGGTTGGACATCCAACTTCAGCTCAGGTCATGGTCTCACGGTTTGTGAGTTCGAGCCCCGTGTTGGGCTCTGTGCTGAGAGCTCTGAGCCTGGAGCCTGCTTCAGATTCTGTGTCTCCACCTCTCTCTGCCCCTCCCATACTCATGCTCTGTCTCTCTCCATCTCTCAATAATAAATAAACGTTAAAAAAAATTAAGGGCATTTATCAACTTGGTATATTAGTCAGTGTTACCAGCCAAATATATCTGACAGCTCATGGAAATTTTGAGACTATAGTAAAAAAAAAAAAAAAAAAAAAAGATGTTACCTCTGCTTCATTTAGAAACAGCTGTAATGAGACTAATGTTTTAAAAAGAGACTGCCAGGATATTTATCCATTGTATGTCACCTAATTAATTGGTCACCTTTAAAGGCTCTAGACTTAACCAAGGGATGTTGCTTAAAGACATCTTTGCAGCTTCCTTTTTGGAGCTGCCTTTGTATATAGATGACAAGTTACAGATAGAAAAACAAAATTCATTGTGATTTATCACTTTTATTTTCAACAACAAAATATTACTACCAACTGGAATGATTCTTAATTATCACAATTGGCTTCAAATTAATCATATCCACCACAAAAGAACAAAGATTTTCTACCAGGGCATTGTCCTCAAGACAATTCCAAAAACAGAGTTTACAAAACAATTTGATCAGGAATGCCTGGGTGGCTCAGTAGGTTAAGCGACCGACTTCAATTCAGGTCTTGATCTCATGGTTTGTGAGATCAAGCCCCACATCTGGCTCTGTGTTGACAGCCCAGAGCTAGTTTTGGATCCTCTGTCTCCCTCTCTCTCTGCCCCTCCCTGCTCTCTCTCTCTCTCCCCCAAGAAACAACCAACCGAACAAACAAACAAACAGTTTGTTCAAATAATTTGATAATGTGTAAATGGAAACTTGTCTGGACTCATGTGGAGTATAGGCTCCTGTGTGATTGATTTACAGATAGGATCACATCCATTTGCATTTGTTCATTCTAATGAATTGCATACAGTTCAGCCATATTATCTTGGTATGTTAATACCTGTGCATGCACAACACATTGATATTTATCACTGTCATTAGAATTGTGCTAGATATGGGGTGCCTGGGTGGCTCAGTTGGTTAAGCATCTGACTTTGGCTCAGGTCATGATATCATGGTTCGTGAGTTTGAGCCCCGCATCGGGCTCTGTGCTGACAGCTCAGAGCCTGGAGCCTGTTTTGGATTCTGTGTCTCCGCCTCTCTCTCTCTGCTCCTCCCTGGCTCACACTGTCTCTCTCTCAAAAATAAATAAACACTTAAAAAATTAATAAAAAAAAGAATTGTGCTAGATACTTCAAAAATATACAATGATAAATTACTATCAGTTTTGGTGTTTCATAATTTTCTCTTTTTTATTTTACCAGGCATGTTTTCTCTGAATTAGTTTCCTTTAAAAAATGTGCTTTAAATTGGACATCACAATTACTGAAAAATCTAATATAGAAAACTCTTGCCATCTTGTTACCCTCTAACAGTTTTGTTTTGCCTCATTTTTTTCAAGCAGCTGATACAGCTAACTGCACATCAGTCATTGTTGAGGATTAGATTTTGCATTAGTCCTTGAGGAAAGTGCATATTACCTATTCAGATTCAGAATGTGACATTATTTTATTTTATTTTATTTTATTTTATTTTATTTTATTATTTTATTTTTTATCACATTAAGGCAGACGGGAATAGACGTAAAGGACTTCGGGCGGAGTTGGAGAAGTGGAGTTGCCTTTCATTCGGTCATCCATGCCATTCGACCAGAACTAGTGGACTTGGAGAAAGTGAAAGGCAGATCTAACAGGGAAAACCTGGAGGAGGCTTTCACTATTGCTGAATCAGAACTAGGAATTCCAAGACTACTGGATCCTGAAGGCAAGTTGAATAATTGTTGGTTCTTGTGTACACACATCAGCTCGGTAGGTTTCTGTTTCTTAACGGCAGAAATTCCAGATGATTTCTGAGACCTTTGTAGAGGCCAGAAAATTTTAGAAAAGCAGTAAGAAATAGTACCTTCCTGCACTAATTTTCTTTTGGGAAAATATTTGCCATGATATATGGGAGCAAAATAACAGCTCTGCTGCTCCAAACAGCACTTTGACATTGCTGGTGTCAGCCAGGTGACGTGCACCTACTCAATATAGTAAAGGGTAGAATGAAAGCTTTAGAAGTGTGTGGATATTAGGGGGAAGAAGAGAATCCAGGATAAAAGAATTACTCTACTTATATAACAAAGAATCTGGAAGACATAAGAGATTAATAACCTAATATCATATCTTTAAAATGTCAGCCTTAGAAACTTGGAAATGTTGATAATCATCCAGTGTTCTGGTATCAATGGGGAAAACCACACCAATGGTCAACTGCTATTTTTCATTAGAATTATCTGGCACCTTTTTGGTAAGGCTGTGAATTTTAAGACATTATGGGAATGGATTCAACTCCTTCAAGCCTTCAAGAGACAATTTTGATGGCTTTAATAAACTTTAGTAAACTGTATATATTGTTTGTCATATTGAAATAAACGGGGTAAAAGTGAATTTTCCAAATGCTGCAGACAATTTCTTATTTCGGTTGGCAGTTATGAATATTTCTATTAATGATGCAGAAAAGTCAATACAATGAAAGCAAGTTATTTTTAAAAATGAGGTATCAGAGTAAGCATGATTACCTCTAAAACAGGATCTAAGTGGGACACTTGTGCCTGCAAGGTTACAGATACCTACAAAGCCCTGTTTGACTTCCCGTGAGATGAAAGCAACGTGGAGATCCCTTGCCACTTTGGGAACCCGCAGGGGCCCCCCCACATTCACTAGGATAGCCAACAGCTTTCCACCTTGTTTCTGCACCACACACACACACACACACACACACACACACACACACAAAAACACAAACCAGTAGTATCCAATATACTGTTCAGCTCAAGGAGAAAGCCACATACATTGAGTCCTCAATTTTTCCCAGAGTAGGCCAGGAGGAAGGTGTAAATGGTTTTTTCATACCCACTCGACCAGAGAAGCTTAATGTTTTTTCTTTGATGATAGAAACCGAAGTTGCCCAGATGCAGGGCTAGCCCAGATAGAAGGTGATCTTTTGTTTTCCTAATGCAAACTACCCCCTCAAAAAGTTATTGAGCTTAAACTTTTTTAATTGAAAAAGTTAAAAGTATAAAAATTAATTAATTTTTGAAAAGACATTTAAAAAAAGTCATTTAGCCCACTTGAATGTATAAACTTTTAGGAATACAGATGAAATAGACCAAACTCTATTATAACAATTATTTTATGATTTCATTTCATGTATACTTAAATGCACTTATTGTATTAAATCATGTGGTAAATGATTTTTTTTTCACTTTTACATCTCATGAAAGTTCTTCTCGTTTTTCACATGTGTCTTCCACATCAGTGATCTTGTTGTTTCTGCAATCACCTTGGAGTCCTCCAGCACATTCCAGAATACGTTATCGCTGTTTCCTCTGAAGCCTTTGGAGTTGCAGCACTTTTTAAACTGGCACTGATAGTCCCTAGAAATTCTATCTCCCATCACAAGAAACATTACAAAGTATTAGGGCAGTTTATGTTTTGGTTTTCATGGCTTTTGTTTGGTTATATTTTTTGCTTTGTGGGTATTTGTAATCTCCAAATGTAATCACCTTCTCATTGCCTTTAAAAGAGATAGTTAAAAGATGATTGAAAACATTCAACACTTTTATGTATACAGTCTTACCCCCAGTCTAAGCTACTGATTAAATTTGTATAAATACCTTTGCTTGATCTTTACTGGTTTTATTACACTTAAAAATATCTTTTCAGGCTCTGTGTTTCCCTCAGAGTACTTGACTATTCAAAGTATAGTAATTTAGAGAGAATCAAGCATAAGGGAGAGGCTATCCAAGGAACTGAACATAAGGCATCTCCCTCTTTGCTAAAATAAAACTTGTGGGGGCAAGACAGAGCTTATCTATATTTGGCCAGATACAGTATACAGGCTCTATAGTCACATCATTTACCTGCAAGTGCTTTTTACTCCCCACTTGCCCCTGTTCTGAAATTTACATATTATTTATATTTTATTAATGACACAGAACATCTGAATAATCATATAGGATCTCAGATTTCTGATGAATTAATGTTGAGATTATTTAAATTAAACATGAATTACTTTCCTAAAATTTCTTAGTTAAAATGTGTCATGTTTCTGAGTCATAATATTCCCATCATGTATCATCCAAACTAAATTGGTTTCCCCTCCCTCACCATCTTGAAATATTAATTCTATTTTTCTTCTGCACGGAGGGCACTCTCTTTTGGCATATTAGCTAGATTTCAATATTGTTAGATTAGCACTATAAATAATGCTAATTAATCTATCCACATTTGGTTTGGCTGTTCCAGATGTTGATGTGGATAAACCAGATGAGAAGTCTATTATGACCTATGTAGCCCAGTTTCTGAAGCATTACCCTGACATCCACAACACAGGCACTGATGGGCAAGAGAATGATGTAAGTACTTTTTTTCTTTGAGCACTGATAGCACACTCAGTGATAGTGACCCAGATGTTTAAGCATGCTGCTTTCTAAAAATTAAATTTAAATGCATTTTTTATTTTATTTTATTTTATTTTATTTTATTTTATTTTATTTTGTTTTATTTTATTTTATTTTATTTTATTTTATTTTATTTTATTTTATTTTATTATTTTATTTTGGAATACATTTCAAAAGGAGAGCAATTGAGTAAAGAATAGATACCAGCAATTGGGGAAGAGGTTACCGGGAAAGATTTTGCTGGTGGGTATGTTGGATATGTCAGAGAGCATCAATGATAAATGCTTAGACGTGTAACACTGATGAATTAAAATTGAGGAAAGATAGCCATGTTGGGAAATTCATTTAGTAATCTGAGGATGAAGCAATTTTATATCTATGTCATTTGTGCTTCTAGAACTTGAGTCCCCATATTCTGTTCAATCTGAGAAAATCTAATTTTGAATTTTAGATTTATTATATAAGTCACTAGTCACAACAAACATATGGAAGTAAGGCAAACTTGTAAAAGTTCTAATTATTCACTGTGATTAGATTTTTTCAAGCTCTCAATAGTTTGAATAACATTTATATTTTTTATACTGCTCAAATGACATATGTTCATTGTCATAAAAAAGAAAAAAAGTGAATAAAGGAAAAAGAAGATTATTTGTACTTGATCTTCTAGAGAGACCCTGTCCTAGAGAAAAAAATTAATATGTGGTGTCAGTTACCAACATTTTTATATGTATGTAGATGCATAGAATATTTTAACAAAAATGAGAATTATAGTATACATACAATTTTATCATTTTCTTTTTCTGTCAACATTATAAAAAAATTTCTTCTTATGCCATTCTCTCCAGGACATCATCTAGATGTACAATAATTTATCTAATCTTCATTGTTGAAAATTTCTGAATTTTGCCATTATAAAAAATATGTTTATGAACAATTTTATAATAAAACATTGCTTTATGATTCTTTCTTAAAAGTGGAATTTCTAAGCTAAAGGGAATGTAGGTTTTTACTGCTTTTTGAAATGATTTTGTCAAATTTTCCTGTGGAAACTTTGTCCCATTTTACACTTCAGCCAGCACACCAGCATGCCTATTTTCCCAGACTTTAATAATCAATATTACCATTCTTCTCATTTTTTTAAGTATTATCATTTTTTTAATTATAGTGAGGTAGATTTACTACTGAATTTGAAATTAAATGTAAGATAAAATGACAACAGGGAGAGAAATAAGTGGAATTTTCAAGATGCGTTAAAAAGCTACCTGTCTGATTTCACTGCTCAGGTCTCAACAAGAGTTTTCAAAGCAGTTTGAGATTATCCTGAAGAGAAACCAGAAAAACATTTAATACGTTTTCTAAATAGAAACAAGTCTAAGGTAGCAAAAGCCAAGGGCTCATAACCCAAAGTGTTCAACCAGGAGAAGGTATTACACTAATAGAGATCTGTGGCTTCATAAAAAATTAAGCAGAACAATGGTAACTGGCATTTCCTAGGTTGCTTGGTTGAAATTAATCTGGCTTTTGATATAACTATGTTAGGTATTTAAAAGCTTATCATTTCAGGAAACCTGTTTTGTTCTTTGACAGGATTCAGGCACACATGTTGACCACTAGAGTAACTTATCTGTAGTGAGCAAAGTAAATGTTTCTAAGAAGACCCATGGGAGGCAAAAGCCGACTTTCTACACAAATCCTAGCATGGACTGACGCATGTGCTTTGGAGTCATTTGGGGCTTTCTGGGTTTTGAGAGTATAATTGAGTGTGGTTGTTGCTCTATCAGAAAGCATATTAGAGTTAACCCCCTACAGCAATGAGAAAATCAGCTTTTCATCTGATTTTCGTATCAAAAGTTTTTGTATTACCCAATTGGATTTATTTCTGATCAGGTTTCTGAGTCTGTACTGTTTTAATTTCTGTGACATTAATCATCGCTCCAGATGAGTAAACTCTGTGACTGGCAGCGTTGGAGAAACAAAAGGATGTGCTTTTGTTAATGCTCATGAGCAAGAATTTAATGCCAAAACGCTTCAAGATTTGAAAGACACACATTCCTGACATAAGCCTGCTAATATGCTTTACTCAAGAGGCTTTATTATTAAGAGATTAATTTCATTGTCTGGAAAATAAGTTCTGATTGTTCTTTTCAAGTTTTCTCTATCCCTTCCTAAAAAGAGAATGCATATGATTCTTCAGGGTTATTTCAAAAATTAATTTTGAGGAAAATATATCCTAAACTTTGCTCCTTTTTTAATGTGGCATTTGTAATGGGAAATCTAAACATGAAGATTTTCAAAAAGAAAAAAAGAATTTTATGTTTTTCATGATGTAGGGCTTCTCTTTGCTTGATGCAGCTAAACGGCCACCTAATTCTATCTAGTACAAACTTTTTAATTTTATTTATTTATATTTAATTATTTTATAGATTCTACACATTACAGCTATTGATGCCATTACCTCAAAATACTTGGTATTTGTCTAACCAAGTCTTGGGAAATAGTTCTTTTAATTCACTTTTATTTTGTTTTATTTTTTAAGTTTATTTATTTATTTTGAGAGAGAGAGCATGAGCAGGGGAGGGGCAGACAGAGAGAGAGGGAGAAAGTGAATTCAGGCACAAGCCAGCTTCCTGCTGCCAGCAGGAAGCCCAACACAGGGCTCGATCCCACGAACTGAACCGTGAGATCACGACCTGAGCTGAAATCAAGAGTTAGATGATAACCAACTGAGCCACCCAGACAGTCCTCTTTTAATTCTCTTTTAAAAAGCTTGGCATCGGCTCAGGTCATGATCTCACAGTTCATGGGTGCAAGCCCTGCATCGGGCTCTGTGCTGACAGCTCAGAGCCTGAAGCCTGCTTCAGATTCTGTGTCTCCTCACTTTATGGCTCTCTTCCACTCATGCTCTGTCTCTCTGTCTCAAAAATAGATACATTTAAAAAAAATGTTTAATTGAAAAAAAAAAAAAGCTTGGCATCAGTGTGTCTCCAGGCTTCCATTTTTTGGTATATTTGATTGCTGTATCTTTTTCATGAGTTTATTTAAAGTGTATACTTTATAGATCTATTTTATTTTATTTTTTTTATGTATAATTTATTGTCAAATTGGTTTCCATACAACCCCCAGTGCTCATCCCAACAGGTGCCCTCCTCAATGCCCATCACCCACTTTCCTCTCTCCCCCAACCCCCATCAACCCTCAGTTTGTTCTCAGTATTTAAGAGTCTCTTATGGTTTGCCTCCTTACCTCTCTGTAACTTTTTTTCCCCCTTCCCCTCCCCCTGGTCTTCTGTTAAGTTTCTCAGGGTCCACATAGGAGTGAAAACATATGGTATCTGTCTTTCTCTGCCTGACTTATTTCACTTAGCATAACACTTTCCAGTTCCATCCACGTTGCTACAAATGGCCAGATTTCATTCTTTCTCATTGCCAAGTAGTATTCCATTGTATATATTAAACCACATCTTCTTTATCCATTCATCAGTTGATGGACATTTGGGCTCTTTCCATAATTTGGCTGTTGTTGAAAGTGCTGCTATAAACATTAGGGTACAAGTGCCCCTATGCATCAGCAGTCCTGTATCCTTTGGGTGAATTCCTAGCAGTGCTACTGCTGGGTCATAGGGTAGATCTATTTTTAATTTTTTGAGGAACCTCCACACTGTTTTCCAGAGCGGCTGCACCACTTTGCATTCCCGCCAACAGTGCAAGAGGGTTCCCGTTTCTCCACATCCTCTCCAGCATCTATAGTCTCCTGATTTGTTCATTTTGGCCACTCTGACCGACATGAGGTGGTATATCAGTGCGGTTTTGATTTGTGTTTCCCTGATGAGGAGTGACGTTGAGTATCTTTTCATGTGCCTGTTGGCCATCTGGATGTCTTCTTTGGAAAAGTGTCTATTCACATCTTCTGCCCATATCTTCACTGGATTATTTGTTTTTCGGGTGTGGAGTTTGGTGAGTTCTTTATAGATTTTGGATACTAGCCCTTTATCCGATATGTCATTTGGAAATATCTTTTCCCATTCCGTCGGTTGCCTTTTAGTTTTGTTGATTGTTTCCTTTGCAGTGTAGAAGCTTTTTATCTTGATGAGGTCTTAATAGTTCATTTTTGCTTTTAATTCCCTTGCCTTTGGAGATGTGTTGAGGAAGAAATTGCTATGGCTGAGGTCAGAGAGGTTTTCTCCTGCTTTCTCTTCTAGGGTTTTGATGGGTTCCTGTCTCACATTCAGGTCTTTCATCCATTTTGAATTTATTTTTGTGAATGGTATAAGAAAGTGGTCCAGTTTCATTCTTCTGCATGTTGCTTTCCAGTTCTCCCAGCACCATTTGTTAAAGAGACTGTCTTTTATCCGTTGGATATTCTTTCCTGCTTTGTCAAAGATTAGTTGGCCATACATTTGTGGGTCCAGTTCTGGAGTTTCTATTCTATTCCGTTCACAATTGCACCAAGAATCATAAAATACCTAGGAATAAACCTAACCAAAGATGTAAAAGATCTGTATACTGAAAACTATAGAAAGCTTATGAAGGAAATTGAAGAAGATACAAAGAAATGGAAAAACATTCCATGCTCATGGATTGGAAGAATAAATATTGTTAAAATGTCAAAACTACCCATAGCAATCTACACATTCAATGCAATCCCAATCAAAATTGCACCAGCATTCTTCTCGAAACTAGAATAAGCAATCCTAAAATTTGTGTGGAACCACAAAGACCCTGAATAGCCAAAGTAGTATTGAAGAAGAAAACCAAAGCGGGAGACCTCAAAATACCAGACTTTAGCCTCTACTACAAAGCTGTAATCATCAAGACAGTATGGTACTGGCGCAAAAACAGGCATATAGATCAATTTTAAATCTAATTTTCTTAATGGAAGTAGACATTGCTATGCCTTTCTTACTCCAACCAATAAAACTGATAAACTTTTTCTCTAAAGGTCTTCCTTGAATACTTAGCACTCAGTGTATTTATAGAGAAGAGAAATGAATTAATATACCTCTTTTTTGTATAGTTCACCATTTAAATCGTTAATATTTTAACATGTAAACATTTATAAAATGTAAACATTGCCAAAAATTAAAACAAAACATCAAATACTAGAATACTAACTTGCCTTATTATATCTGAGCATTTTGATGCTTTCAAAAGTTATGACAATCTCTTAAAGTAACTATACCCATAAAATTATCATCTGTTTGTTTATGGATAGATGCCTCTCCGTTGATTTTTTTCTTCTTTCCTATATAATCTTTGTCCTTGATTTATATTATTTTTCTGTATGTTATCTTGTTTTCATATTGTTAGGAAATACTTCCAGGTTTTCCATCTTTTGCAAATTCTATCCAAAATTTTAAGGTAAGATGTAAATAATCTTGAATTAGTGACCTCTTTCAAACGTCCTGCATTCCATAGCTTACTAGCCATTCCTTTGCATGTATTTGCTTTTATATACACGTTTCTTTTAATACATTAATTCTGTTATTTCCTTTTCTTTCTAATAGAACAAATAACCTACGTAAATGTTATGAAATGTTAGTTGTAGCCTGAGCCACTCCCATGGACTTTCCCACTAATCTTTAATTTTAAGATGGCATCAATTAATTTCTTCTTAATAACACTTAACAGCACTAATGAAAGGAAAAATTTACAATAACAACATTTGGCTTCTTTGTATGTGACATGCAAAATAAAAACAAAGCTAAAGATTTATTTTTATATTTTAAAATATTAAGTAGGAAATAATTACTTGAAAAAGGTAAGTACTCAGTTAGCTTGTATCCTGAGGTTTATTACGTCTCTTCTGCTCAGTATGTGGCCACATAGTTTAGTAAAGTTCATGACACATGGTAGTGCTCAGGACTACTTGTGGGATTAATGACTGTGAGGTCTGTCCCAATTCTAAGTTATCCTATTTGTTTTCCATTTTTCTTATATTCCATCTAGGGCTGAGGTTAAAGATCTATCAATAAAATATAATGATGCCAACATTCAAATAACAAATTAAAAGTAACTAATTGTATATCAAATGTTAAAGTAATTTCTATTTCATGCCCCATGAATCGTGAGTTGATGTACATTAAACATACTGCAGAACATATAAGAGTGCCTGCGTGTATATTTGAGTGAAAAAGAGAGAAAGAGAAAGTGAAGGAAAGAGAAACAGTCATGAGAATGCTGGCATGAGTTCCAGGCAGGAATGTTGCCTGGAATTTAGGTGGTCTTCTCTAGACAAATAGACCTCCATGTCTTTGAATGCTGGTAAGGTTACCAGTCGAAGAAAAGCCGCTAGACTAAATGAGCTCTGGAAATCTAAATATTGTTTGTATTTCAGTTTCCTCTTAAGAGGAGAATGTTGAGTGTGTAAATAGCTCCATCCTTCTTACCTTATTGCAATTTGCTTGACACTGGCCCACCAGTAGAAAAGTCATTTACTAGATGAACCCTAATGAAGTTAACTTAACATAATCCTTTCTCTAAGGTGACTTTGTGAAAAAATTTCAGTTGGTGAGAAACAGGTCATCGGAGGCTCACAGTGAGGTCCATGTCATTTCGATGATCCCCCTCGTAGCGGTCACGTTGGCCTCTGGTATCTTGGAGGTAGACCAAGAGCATTTTGTTCTTCTGAGCTCATAAGAATATGCCATTTGTGCTTTTATGGGTGTGATAGTCAACCAGTCACCTGGTAATAAACCATGCGCTTTGGTCATGTTTATCTGTTCATTCAAAAGAGCCGTCTTGGGAAGAACTAAAACTTTAGAGCTTTGGGCTCCTGTTCATTTCTTTCTCTACTGACCTATATTACCAATCATTTATTCTACCATTGTATATTGAGTGAGACTGAGGGCTAGACACGATGTTAGGCTAGAGAAAAATAAGATAAATAAGGGGTTCGTACCATGGATGGAGGGGAAGAGACAAGTGGACGATAAAAAAATAGTGTTTTTCTAGTGAATATTTGAGCTCAGGTTGTTACAGGATCAGAGAAGTATTCTCAAAATGTGGTCACTAGACCAGCAACATTAGATTCACCTGGAAATTTCTTAGAAACGCAGATTCTCAGTCTCCACCCCAGACATACCAAGCCAAGGAAGACCGAGGGTGGTGCCCAGCAATCTATTTTCAGAAGTCCTGCAGGCGATTGTCACGCATGCTGATGTGTGAGAACCGCTGGCACAGAAGAGGGATCCAACAAGACTTCTGGGTCAGAAAAATCTTTCTAGAGAGGTTGTGTCTGAGCTGAGCTCTGAGGAAGGCATTATTCAGAGCAAAATGTTTCAGGCAGGACAGGATTGCTTTTCAAGACTGGAAAGCGAGAGAAGGTGTGGGTCACGACAGCAGTGTGTGCCAATCTCTGTGCTGCGTGTGCCGCACAGGTTTTCTCGAATTCTCCCCCAAACTGGGGAAGCGGTGTGTGATATCTACTCAGATGATGGCACAGCGCTAGAGAGGATTTAAAAAACATTGTGTCCAAAGTCACAGAGGTGGCACATGTCGGAACCAGAATTCGCAACCAGGTTGACCTGCCTCCATGGCCAACACTCTGTCTACTTTGCCACTTCACCTGTCATCAGCCGTTTCATCTGTGTCACAGGGCTGTGACCAGGTGAGCTCCTGTAGTTGGAAGCTATTTGTAAGTGTCAAGAACCATGTTAAATATGTTTTTGATTAATTTGGCATTCTTACCAGATAAGAAGTCTTGATGAAAAATTAGGATATTTTCACTAAATCAATAATAGGATGGCTTGCTATTATTTGTGGAAAAAATTATATAAGATCTCTATTTTTTTTTCATTTTTGGGATGTGAGTGGTAGCCTGGATACATTCATTCAGCAAATATTTTGGTAAATATTTATAGGTGCTGTGTTGCCAGGGTCTAGTAATACCATATTGAACAAAATAAATATTTTCTGACATCATGAAGCTTATGTTATAATCCTGAATAGCATTTTTAAATAATTCTAGTCCACAATGTTACTGTGGCTGTCATTCCTTGGATTCAGCCAAAATTAGTCTCATCCGGAATAGTCTTCTGGGCTATGAATGACCTTGAATTAAGAGCACCCCCAGGCCTATGCGTTCAGTCCTCTCCAGCCATTGCTCTTCCTGAGTATTTTTGTACTTAGGGCATTTCCTCTTGAGCACATTCTCTTAATTAAATTAGTGTTTCTTGAGAAAGTAATGGAGGTAGATAATTTCAATATTCAGCAAGATAATTAAGCTATTTTTTCTAGATTTAACTTTTGCCTCTTATTTCCCAAAATAAGTGAGGGAGAGGAGAGAGAAAAACTTTCAGAGACAATTGGAACTTACTAAATATTTGGGGCATTTTAGAATCAGCCAGGTATCAATCAGCAATTAAATAAATGTACAGTCATTGATGATAATGTAATGTCTGCTGGTTTCTAGAGAGAAGATGGGCTAATTTTGAAGGAAACAAAAGTCTGGATAGAACAATTTGAAAGAGATTTGACAAGGGCACAGATGACGGAATCAAATTTACAGGATAAATATCAGGTAATGTATGAAGAAGTGATTTCAGTTTCTTAAAAGCTTTTTAATCCATGTTCAGTCTTTCTAATGATATTAGTGAGAAAAAAAAACCTTAAAAGAAATAATATGTATTATCTTAAGTTTGCATGCAATTGTAATAATTGTCTGGTAAGCATCTAACTTTGGCTCAGGTCATGATTTTATAGTTCGTGGATTCAAGCCCTCCATCAGGCTCTGTGCTGACAGTTTAGGGCCTGGAGCCTGCTTTGGATTCTGTGTCTCCCTCTCTCTCTGCCCCTCCCCCACTCACACTCTGTCTCTCTCTCTCTCTCTCTCTCTCGAAAATAAATAAAAAATAATAATAATTGTATTTCTGGGTAAATAAGTAGTTTTAAAAAATATAATACATTTATATATTGTAATATGATTGCCCTTGTAGAAATAATTAGCACCTCCGTCACATTGCATAAGTATTTCTTTTTTGTGGTTGGGATAGTTACATTCCAGTCTCTTAGCAAGTCTGATGACTATAATACAATATTGTTGTCTATATCCACTATACTGTGCTTTTAGATCTCTAGGATTTATTTACTACTCATCGGAAGTTTGTGTACTTAAATAGTATCTGTCCTATCCCCCACCTTCACCCCCCATCCCTTGGAAACCACCATTTTAATTTGTCTTTATGAGTTTGGCTTTTTGAAATACCACATGGAGGTAATATTTTATATTATTTCTCTTTTTCTGTCTGCCTTATCTCACTTAGCGTAATGTGTTGTCACAAATAGGAGGATGTCCTTTCTATGATATTTAGAAATATAGACATCTCTCCCTCTCTCCCTCCCTCTCCCCCCATATCTCTATCTCTATCTCTATCTCTATCTCTATCTCTATCTCTATCTCTATCTCTATCTCTATCTATCTCTACCTATACCTATATCTATCTTTATCTATATCTTTATATCTTTATCTATATCTATATATCTATATATCTATCTTTATATCTTTATCTATATCTTTATATCTATATCTATATCTATATCTATACCTATGTCTATGTCTATATCTATATCTATCTCTGTCTTTCTCTGTCTCTCTCTCTATATATATATGTATATATCTCATATCTCCTTTATCATTAATCCATGAATGGGCACTCAGGTTGCTTCCATACCTTGGCTATTGTGAATAATACTGCAATAAACATGGCAGTGCAGATACCTCTTCAGTATCCTGTTTTCGTTTTTTGGGTGTATCCCGGAGGTGGCATTAGTAGGTCTAGGTTGTGTGTGTCCACCCTCCCTGTATGTAGAGCTCCGAGGAGGCTTCATGGCTTAGAACTCAGAGTCTTAGAGATGACCCAAAACACAAACATCTAGTTGTTGTTTTTCTACAACTCATGATCTGGCAGATGTCACATAACAAAAAATCCCACCAAAAAATGAATTCAGCGCCGCATTGAAAACTACTATAGAATAAGCCGAATTTAATAAAGGCTTGCAACATGAATATTTGGAGTGAGCCCATTAATGGGATCAGTTTCTATTGTGACCTGCCTGGTTCGACACTGTTGTACTCACACTGAGTCCAGGGCTGTTGCTGCTGCTGTTATTCTGCCCACCCCCCATCTCCTTATACTGCCAGTACTTGGATTTCGGCTTCCAATTTTCACTGTTAAGACACAGAGTCTTACAACCGGTTTTCCCCACTAAATTGTAATTCACTGTATGCAGCATGAACATTTTCCTATTTAAAACAGCATCACATTTTAGTGGCCAAACTATAATATATCCTAGTCTATATTTCAGTTGGTTTTGCTACATAAAAAGGGGCAATGATATGAGACTCAACATGGCAGATGATAAAAGATATAGCCATTGGCATTAGTGTGTGATTTTATATAACACATAAATTCTTCCTGACTTTAGGTAGATAATTGCGTCGATATTATATTATTTGAACATAGCAAAGCAATATGTATGTGTTTATATGTATGTACATTTTTTGCTTTGAAAGCTAGTGTAATCTTTTTTTCCCCAAAAATACAATTTTCTGGATGAGTCTCATTAAAAAATGATGAAACCTGTAAAGTGAGAATAGAAATACAACAACAGAGTAAATCTACTTATTAGACTAGTGTGTGTTTTAATTTAGGCATAAATTATAAAAAATCAATTCCAAATTATGAAGTTACCTGTTGTACAGATGTTATTTTATAAAAGGAAAACAAAAGATTAGAAAAGCACAAAATAGAAACACTCCCTTCAGACCAAAGACGAAGGGCTGTTTCTTAAAAAAGGGTTAGAGAGCTTGTGAAATCTGAATATAGGGGACATTTTCGTCTGTGTGTTTCTTACATAATCAGCATTTTCTGTTTCTACTTACCATAACAGTGTATTTTCCATTTTTTTCATTCTGTGGAATAAAATTGAAATTCTGTCAAGTAAAATTAAAGATCAGTTTTATGTTTTGGTATTTTTAAATTACGTGAAGTTGGAGGAAACGGAAGATAAAAGTGGTAAAATAGTTACTCACCGTCTCCCCCCAGTGTTCTTCATGTGAACTTACATGTTTGTTTACTCGGATTCTTTCAGATGTGTTACCTGCTAGATTCTGTAAGGCCATTCTTACGTTCTTTAACATAATTACACATTTTAGTGGCATGTTCAATTCATATTTGGACGTGGAATTTTATTCCAGGATGTGCTATTTTAATGTAAAATGCGGAACTTTTATTAAAATCACTACTTTTTTAGATTAGCATTTGACTTATGGTTAAATCTACATATTACAAATTTATGTTATACACACTACGATAAAAGAAATGACACGATAATTAATATTTTAATGCCATAAAGTTAAAGCAAAATATTATTATATAAATGAGGTCCCCTATGTAAAACTCTTTAGATAGCCTTACTTAAACACAAATTTAGATGTCTTCAAATTAGTAGTACTTTGATGTATATAATTTGTATCTCTAAGTTATTTGGTTTATTATTTAACTGTTATTTACTTTGAAGTAAAGCAACTATTTTGATTATTAACATAGGTTTATATTCCTGTTTTCTACGATTTCTTGATGAGCATGGGCTTGTACATAGATTATTTAACTAGAAATGAGAAATCTTAGGTTTTACTCCTGCCTCCACTACTTGTTCTTGCCAAGTTACCTCTGGGCTTCCTATGGTAATAATAATAGGGCATGTCGATGTTGTAGGGTGATGGAGAAAGCCAGACGAGATGATGTGCAAAGAGCAGTTAGCCTGGGGCCAGGCTCATCATCAGGGCTTCATGAATGGCAGTGCTATCAGTATCACGACTTGTCATCATTATCAACAACGTATATTGAGTGTTATCCAAATATGAAGGATTGTTATTTAGGAAATGTGGTTTCCTTTGCTTTTGCTGTTTTTGACTCGTGTCCATGTCGTTTCTGTTTTTCCTCTTCTAGTCATTTAAGCACTTCAGAGTTCAATATGAAATAAAAAGGAAACAGATCGAACATTTAATACAACCAATACATAGAGACGGTAAATTGTCACTTGACCAAGCATTGGTAAAGCAGTCCTGGGATAGAGTGTCCTCCAGGGTAAGTTCTCTCGTGATTAATTTTACTAAGGCTTATGTAATTTAGTCAAGAACATTTTCCATCATGTTTTCTAAACAGTGATATGTCATCTGGTCCTACTGCCTCTAGCTGAGGAGGGAAAGACTTAGCCATGGGAGTTTTCCTTTAAGTTAGTGGAAGTACTGAACTTGGTTGAACAACTCTTCTGCTTTGTCTGCCCTACACGTAGTTTGTTTTTTCTGTTTTTATTTTTTGTAAGATTTTTAAAAAAATTTTTATTTGTTTTTGACAGAGAGAGAGAGAGAGACAGAGCATGAGCGGGGGAGGGGCAGAGAGAGAGGGAGACACAGAATCCGAAACAGGCTCCAGGCTCCGAGCTGTCAGCCCAGAGCCTGACGCGGGGCTCGAACTCACGAACTGTGAGATCATGACCTGAGCCGAAGTCGGATGCTCAGCCGACTGAGCCACCCAGGCGCCCCAAACACGTAGTTTCACGTAGTAGATGATGGCTTGAAATCCTGCAAGACCACCTGGGTTACTGCTCACTTTACACAACTAAATTCTGGGTTGTTTAGAAAAGGTGACTCTCCCAAGAATGGAGCCTCAATAACTTCTCTAAAGTCTATAGCTAGGTTTCATTAATAGTTAGTAATCTTTGTATATGGACATTTAGTTTTACATGCTTTAATTTAAGCAAATCTTCTTTTTTTTTTAATTTTTTTTTAACTTTTATTTATTTTTGAGACAGAGAGAGACAGAGCATGAACAGGGGAGGGGCAGAGAGAGAGGGAGACACAGAATCTGAAACAGGCTCCAGGCTCTGAGCTGTCAGCACAGAGCCCGACGTGGGGCTCGAACTCACGGACCGTGAGATCATGACCTGAGCCGAAGTCAGACACTTAACCGACCGAGCCACCCAGATGCCCCTAATTTAAGCAAATCTTCTAATCTGGTCTTTCATGAACCTGAAGGAAAACTGCTCAGTAAATTTCATGTTAATATTTTGCAAACTTAAAGACCAAGATTTCAACCTTGGTCACTGAAACTTCTATCACTATTGAGAATATTTGTCTTGAACTTCTATTTACTTCATTTTTACAATCTAATCTTTTCCCCACAAACTCTACCAGAGAATAGGTTAGTTCCCAAGCCCCTCAGCCTATCCCATCTGGTATTCCAGTAAGTTAGGAAACAGTGCTTAAGACTGGATAAAGTGGAAGGGCACCTGGGTGGCTCAGTCAGCTGAGCGTCTGACTTTGGCTCAGGTCATGATCTCATAGTTCGTGAGATCGAACACCACATTGGGCTCGGTGCTGACAGCCTGTCGGCACAGAGCCTGCTGTGGATCCTCTGTCCCCTCTTCTTGCACTCTCCTCCCCATCCCCCCACCCCCCCAAAAGAATTGGATAAAGGGGAAGAAATGAAGAAATGGTTAGGGAATTGTAGTTTCATAGAAAGAATCCTGAATGTTCCTTTCCCCCCAGAGATATCTAGATGACCCTGATTTTTCTGCACCTGTTCCCCTGTGTGAGATTTTAAAGGATACACAACAGTGTACCCAGTGTATAACAACCACGTCCTGAGGCACGTCAGCAAACCCAGTCCTTTCCCTTTCAGCAAAAGCCAAATGGAAAAATCAGTGGGGGCTTTGTGCTACTCCTATAGGTAGAAAACTGTTTAAGCTCCCAATAATACCCTTCCGTGTCTAAGGTGTATTTTGTTTCCTTAAAATTTGCTTGTAACTCTAATTTCCTCCTCATTCTCAAAGTACCGCATTCAGAACACAGATATTTTCTTACTTGATAGTTATTAAAGTAACACAAGATGATTAAGTTAAATCCTTATGGGGGCTTTAAAAGTCATTTGAGGGAATTTAAGGAATTGTCCTCTGAGAGACATTGTTTTTCCACTTTTGTATTTCAGCTCTTTGACTGGCATATACAGCTTGATAAATCTCTCCCTGCACCTCTGGGCACCATAGGTGCCTGGTTATACAGAGCGGAGGTGGCCCTGAGAGAGGAAATAACCATTCAGCAGGTGCATGAGGAAACGGCCAACACAATACAACGGAAACGCGAGCAACACAAGGTAAGAGTTCTGGTGGGGAGACCTTCCTGCACAGCAGTCCTAGTGTTGTCTGAAGACTTGGCTGTTTAGACCTTCCACTGACGCGCGTCTCCCAAGTGTCCATTCACATAGGTTCTGAGATGTCGCACTTCCGTCTTCCTTGCTTGCTAACGACAGTTCCAGTAGATTTATTTTCTGAAGAATTTTCTGGGCGGTTATCTTTGTTATTGCCGTTGCTATATGTTATTTTTTGAAAGGTAAGCCCACAGACACATTTATGTAATAATGTGGTTGGCCGTTGGTTCTAGACCTCATTCCTGTCTCCGTTCTCAAAGGAAGGCAAGCCAAGTTACCACGTTTTTATGTCCTTTGCTATGAGGGGGCAGGGGGTCAAGGGAGAGTGGGGATTTTAGGAAGTGGTGGGATTAGGCGTTGATGACTTTTATTTGCGACTTTTTTAGTGTACTGCAGAGTCAGCTGTGCTTAGTATAAATTCTAACATATTCCTCTTTGGGTTTTGTGGGACCTAACTAAAAATGCTGTTTTTCACTAACATCATATTAACTCAGTCCTGTGTTTTGTGCAATTGAGTTTGTGTACCTCATTTACTGTCATCATAGGGATTACTGTATATGTGGAAACCAGAGAAGGGGAGGTGACCAAATATGGGCAATCTGTGGCTCACGTATATTTTCTGCCAAGATAGGAATATTTTTTTACTGCTTCAAGGAAATAGACTGTTCTATGTTCTAAACTAGACTGTAAGGCAAATTCATGACAGATTTGGTTTCAGGCCCCTCTGGGACCTTATCTTTGAAACTAGAAATGTAGAGGTACAGAGGTGCCATGGAGTTTCAGCTCCTGGCCCTCTCGGCTCGACTCACTCACCCCAGATCCGGCCGCCAAACAAGATGGACGCAACAAGATTTTGTGTTCCTGCACGATCGGTCAGGGTCCTTTCTGCGTTTATTCTTGGCCCTTCTTCCGTTGTAATCAGTATCTCCAGATACTTTAAGTTTTGCTGTTGATCTCTTAGCCTCTCCCCTTCTCACCACCGCCACCATACACAAAACACACAGAAAACTCCCTAGAATCTGCTTCTCTGGTAAGCATGACTTTGGCGTCTGCTCCATCGCTGGAGATACACGCACATAAAATCCAGGCCTGCTAGTCTATACTGTCTCTGAAGATAGAGGATAAGAGATCAAGTCCCAAGACTTTTCTCTGGGACTGAGTCAGGTTAAGTCTTCTTAGAAGCAGAAAAACCTGGGCTATGTCCTTGTTGAGATTCCCAGTATATTAAAAATAGGGGGAAATGCTGAGACAGGATTACACAACAATACCGCTTCAACAGATTAGCAATTCGTTGTAACTACCACCTAATGCGTCATGTAACAGTTGAAATAATGTGTAGCTGAGGTGACTAATTCATACAAAAGAAGCTACCTTAGGGTTTAAAATCAGATGTAGAATGGGTATGGATTGTGGGTTAGATGTGCTAATTCTGTGAGTACATGCCGAGGGCCTACTGTGTGCCAGTTTTATGTACAAGGTGCCTCCAATCTAGAAGTTTGAGACACAGCATGTGTTTGTTGTTTGCATAATATACTTAGGTCTGATTTAAATGCTCCACCACAGAGAAAATGTCCAAGCATATTGGCTGTGCTATTTACCAGTTGATAAGATTTAGTGGACATGTTAATTCACTGCACACTCTAGGCTGCAGCAACACCTGCTGAACGTTGAGTTTTAAGTTGGATGCACACACGCTGTCCATGTGTCTCAGTGATTATATGAACTGAGGCCCCTCATGACTCTCCTGGCTCCTTTGAGAGATAGAGACCCTGTGCCAACCATCAACTGTGCAGCTGGAACCACCTTTTTTACCAGAGTGTAACGAACAACCATAAATGCCAAAATGAAATGGAGTAGGGAAAGGGAAGGGGAAAGAGCTGGAGAAGATGCTTATCTGAGACTAAAAATCAGAAAGGACTGAAGAGAAGGTCAGGGAATGCAATGAAGAGACAACAGGAAGCAAGCAGAGGCAAGTAAGGGCTAGGACTAGGTCAAGGCAAATCTCCAGAATGATCTGTTTACTGAGGTAGGGACTTTTACTAGGTCTGGGCACAGGTACTGAGAGTAGTAGAGTCATAAAACAATGTCATTGTTAATTATAAAATCAATTCTCATTTATTTAAGATATATTTATTAGGTACCTATAATAAGATAAGCTTTGATGATGTAAGCAGTTTGAATCATTGTTGAGATAACTAAAATTCTAGTCTTCTTCACTAGAAGAATCAGCCCATCAACTTGGTATCACTACTTTGTGCTGGAATATTGGGCTGGCTTGGAAATGCAGTTCCCACTATATTAAGAATAGGGGGAAATCTTGAGACAGGGTTACACAAATAATGGAAAAAAGCACAATATAGGACTCATTAATACATAAGCAAGAATGTTTGAGAATATTGTCTACTTATCCCAGTCTAAAAGTAACTATGGCTTTGCCATGAAAACTTAGATAGGCTATCAAGATCTCAAATTTTTGGTTTTCTGCATGGTTCACATCTTTAAAAAAAAAACATACCACATGACGATTGTCTGTTAATACATAATCAGTGTTTGAAAACGTGATTCAGATAATTTTTAATTTTTTTTGGCAAAGGGGTTATTTTACAAATGGTTCTACCAAAGTTTTTTTTTTTTTTTTAACTTAACTTACATGTAGGTAGGATCATATTATTCCGAAAAGCAAGATACACCTTTACTAGCTTTTCTATTTTCCAGATACCTTAATGCGTAGTTATCTAGGAAGATGACAAAAATAGTCATAGTTAACTATAATTGAGTATTCAGCTATGTTTCTGTCTTAAGTACTTTATTTTGCTAAGCAGTTGACATGCAGGATGTGAGACAACTATTATTATTATCTTCACTTTGTCAATGAATAAACTTGAGGCAGACGGAGTTTAAGTGCTTTGCCCAAGGTCACATAGCTGGTAGTCCAGATTGTTTTAAACTCTAAACTTAACTATGCCCACAAAACTATTGCATGTAATACATGTAGAGTAATTAAACTTACTAGTTATTTTTTTAGTAGTAGAGCTTTGGCAAAGTAAGGCTTTTCGTCTTAAGGAATTATGCAAATAGCCATCAAACTCTACCACCTACTACCCATCCGTGTTGCGGTTATCAATCCTACATATTCACTTCCCCTCCTTTTTTGAAGATTTAATTTCCTGCATGGCAATGCATGCCATAATTCTTAAAAACTTCACTAACCCATAGATGATTCTGCCAAAAACCTTGCCTCTTAGTTTCTTGATCTCCTGTCTTTCAGTGATCCCATCCTTCCCTCTATGCCCCTGATGGGCATAAAGCATGGTCTAGAACTTGTCATCACCAGTAACTGAAACTCCTTCAATGTCTTCTTTAAGCATGTATCTCACTGTCCAATCAAACTTGCCCTGACTCCAAAACGCACGGACTCCGTGCTCTTTAATCCTTTGATTTTACTGAGTCTCACCCTCTTCAAGGCATCCGTTCCTTTTGTACTCTATTTAAATTCAGTGCCGAATCCGCAAAGGTCACTCCTTTGTACATACGCTAATTGTCTTGACCAGGTTTCCTTCGTCCTGTTGTCCTGATTAAAACATAACCCCGATTGAAGCCAACTCTCTGCCTAGTCCCTGCCCACGCACATGCCGCTGAGTGTGCCTGCAGAAAAACACACCCCCAGGCACGATGACTAACCCAAGTGGGTCCTGACTGCTGCCTGGCACTCCAAAGGCATTTCCCGATTCCATTGCCTCTTTATTTCAGGGACAACTATTCCATACCTTGTCCCTTCAAATCTTCCACACCTCCTCCCATATCCTTACTCTCAGCTGGTGACACTGCTTCCTATTTCTCTGAGAAAATAGAAACAATCAAAAAAGAATTTCCGCCAGCTCCCACGACCACATCAACCCACCTACAAGCATCTGTGCCTGAATACCCAGTCTTCACTTCTGTTACTAGGGATGAACCATCTGTGCTCTGATCTAAGACCAGCCCCTCCACATGTGTAGTGTATGAGAGCCCATCCTCCCTGCTCTTCTCCAGTAAACAATTCCTCTAGTTCTTGCCTTTTTAGTTTTTTTTCTCTTTCTGCTGGATTTTTCCCACCGACATAAAGTATATGCTGTTAATCCTCTCCTCTTAGAGATTATTTAAAAAATAAATAAAATTTAAAAAATAAAAATTGTCTTTCTTCCTCCTACTCTTGCTTCCAGCTACTGTCCATTTTTCCTCCTTCCTTTTTCAGTGAAGCTCTTTGAAAGAGTTATCATGCTCATTTTGGTTTCAGAACTGTCTTTTCCAATTCTTTCTAGAACCCATTTGGATCAAGGTTTCTCTTGCCATGCTATTCATGTCAGGTTCATGAGAGTTCTCCTTATTCCTCGCTTAATGGTCAATTCTCAGTCCTCGTCCTACCTCGCCTATTAAAAGGATTTCACATAGTTATTTCTGAATCCTTGAAACACTTTCTTCATTTGGTTTCCTCATTTTCTTTCTGCTCCTCTTGCTGTGCCTTTCTAATCTTTCCCGGTCTTTCCACAAATATTTATTGTGCACTCTCTGTGTGCAAAGTGGTGTTCTAGGCATTTGTGATACACCCAGAAGAAAAAGAGACCAAAATTCCTACACTCATATAACTTGCCTTCTAATGGGGGGAGGCATATAAGAAATAATAAACATAAATAACTAATAAGTAAAATTTATCTTCAGTTAGAAAGTAAAAGGACAGAGAATATTAGGGGTGTTGCAATTTTAACGAGGGTTGTCAGTGAAACTTCACTGAAAAGATGATGTCAAACAGGCAAGCACATCCCCACCTCAACCCCTTTGCCCTTGCCATTGTCTTTTATGTTCTCTTTTCCTTGGCCTGAAACATCTTCCCACTGATCAGTCTCTCAGTATGTTCTTCCTTGTCTCCTTTTTTCCTTTACTGAAATGTCACCTATTAGTCAACACTTTCTTGGCCACCCCTTTGAAATCGCAACTCCTTTTCCCTCTTCTCTATTTGATTTTTCTCTTTAGTATTTATCTGCATCTCAACTGCTCTTTTAATTCTGTATCTCAGTTAGTGCTTGGTTTTCTATACTGTAATGTGAACTCTGTAAGGGCAAGAATTATTGTTTGTTTTTTCACAGTTGTATTCCCAGCCCCTGAAAATGATTAGAAATATTCAGGCTTTCAGAATTTTAACTGGGTCAATAACACCAATTTATACTTACTGGGAAATTGTCCATTTGACTACGTTTTCAAAATTATTGCCATAAAATTATTCAAAATAGTTGAAAATATATTTTTTTGGTAATCTTTTCTGTGCCTGTAGTTAAGCTCCTATTTTTCCCCAATATTGTTTCTTTGTATCTTCCTTCTTTCCTTAATTGCACTTTTGACACTGTTGATTTTCTTTGTTGGAATCTAACCATCTTTTTTCATCAACTTTCTTACCCAAAGAATGGTGACATCACTCTGTCTTGTGTGAGAAAAGCCTGGCTTAGTAACAGAGGGTAGAAGCCAGGGAACCAGTCGCAGTAATCCGGGTAGAGTGGCCTGAACCGGGATGGTAGTTCTAGAGATGACGAAAAGTGGTCAGATTCTGAATATTTTTTTAATGTTTATTTATCTTTGAGAGAGACAGAGTGAGCAGGGGAGGGGCAGAAAGAGAGGTAGACAGAGGATCTGAAGCGGGCTCTGTGCCGACAGCAGAGAGACCTATGCAGGGCTCAAACTCACGAACGATGAGATGGTGCCCTGAGCCAGTGTTGGATGCTTAAGCGACTAAACCACCCAGGTACCCCTGAATATTTTTAAGGCAGAGCAATTTGCAGCATTAGATATTTATTGTGAAGAAAGGAGAGTCATATTTGACACTATGATTTTTCAACTGAGCAATTGGAGAATGGAATTTCCATCAGTTGAGATGGAGAGACAGTGAAGCAGGTTTGAGGAAAAAGATCAACAGGTTAGTTTGGGGCATGCTAAGTATGAGATTTCTTCACATCCAGGTGGACATGTAGAGTAGGCAGTAAGAGATAAGAGACAGGAGCTCAAGACACAGGTAGAGGCTGGAGATAACTGTTCAGAATCATTGGCATATAGAAGGATGTTGAAAGCTTTGAGACTAAAGATATTAAATAAGGAAGTATAGACAGAAAAAACTGTCAAGAACGGAGACCTAAGGGAATCTAATATCCAGAGATCAAAGAGTAGAAGATGAACCAGCAGAAGAGTATGAGAAAGAGCAAATGGTGAGGTGGGAGGGAATCCAGCTCCTGTGTTGTCTTAGAAGCTAAGGAAAGCAACGTATCAAGGATAGGGCATTGTCAATAACATGGCCACAGCAATGCTTTTAAAATGCAAGTTTATTCATTTCACCCCTCTCAAAACTTCCCACTAGCTTCTGCCTACTTAAAATAAGCATTCCAAAATTCTTACAAAGGCCTGTGAGGTCCACAGATTGACAGCCCTTTTCCTCTCCTCCCTTCTCCCCTGCCCCCCACCCCTACTATGCTAGTACTTCTTTTGTTCCATCTCAGTGACTGAGAGAGGTGCACTGATTGCTCCCACAGCTGCATAGATTTGTCAGTTTCTCCCTATAGTCCCATCAGTTTTTACTCAATGCATTTTGAAGCTTTCTCTTAGGCATGTTCAGAATTAACACAGACACTAGTAAATTGGAAGTTTCATCCTTAAGCGATTAATGATATAATGATTTTTATTCTCAAATCTAGTTTGTCTGATATTGTTACACTCATACCAGCTTTCTTTTGTTAGTATTTCAGGGTTCTGGCTCATTAGGATTCTGAGTTTTATTGTTACCACCTTATAGGAGTTCCAAGACTCAACTTCTGCAGTCATGGTATAGATTTTTGCCCCAAACAATCAGCTTTTCCCATTGGTTTTTGCTAGGTCTGTGATCCAGTTTGGGGTCATAATTTTTAAAATTAATTAATTATTTATTTTGAGAGAAAGAGGGAAAGAGAGAATCTCAGGCAAGCTCTATGTCCAGTGCAGAGTCCTATACAGGGCTTGATCTCACGACTATGAGATCATGACCTGAGCCAATATCAATAGTCAGATGCTTAAGTGACTGAGCCACCCAGGCGCCTCAGTTTTGGGTCATATTTTAACAGGAGTGGGAGACCTAAGAGATTTTCCTTACTTCCTGCAAGTGCACCAGTGAATTAAAGTCACAGACTGTGCTCAGCATCTAGCTGGTTTTTAGTGAGATGGCTTTTCAGAGATCCCAGTGACGTCATGCCCACTATAGTTTCTTTATCATATTTTTAAAAATATTTTTGTTTGTTTTGATACCTTGTCATGATATTTTCAGTTAACTAGATACTGACTATAATAAGGAAGACTTCTTAGAAGGCAACTGGACATATGGGTATTCCAATATAGTCAGAGACCCCTACTTACACATTAACATATAGTCACATAGAATAAATCGGAGCTGGGCGTGGTGATGGGTCTAAATTTGCTCTGCACTCACTTGAGTGGGTCTCGGTGAAGATCATAAGCCATAGAAATGTGCCAGGAGGTTATAAAGGGGGAAAAGAGTGACTGAAATACTCATAGCCATTAGTTGCTCTAAGACAGTCTTCTGTCCCCTGTGATCAGCTCCTGCACAGAATGCCCTCCATCTGGGCTTGAGAAACTTGTGAATATCTGAGCAGTTACCTACAATTCCAAGCAGATCAATATATTATAATAACAAAATTTACCAGGATAGAAATAGTTTTCCCTTGGATTTTTCTACAATGCAAAAGCTAATGTCCCTCAAATTAAAAGGCACAAACACATATGACCTTTATGTGAACAAATACATATGACTTTAACATTTTAATTTATATATGAGTGCCTTCATTTTTTCCCCCTTCCATCAAATGTCTCTCTTACTTGTGGCTTTATGCTTTTTATTGCTTCTATTTTGTCCAATTAGTCCACAAAATCTTCATGTGGGTTAAACTAAATGCTAATTTTAATGTATTATCCTGATGGGCTAATGGGTCTTACTATTCATTGAGTGACAAACTGCTGTGTGTTTATTCTGTTATTGAGAAACAAACTAAACTCTAGAGAATATGGCATGAAGCATCTTTCATCTCTCTTTGCTTCTATATGAGAAATTGGCTAGGAATTGTGAAACACCTGTGAAGTCTTTATATGAATAAGCCTACCGACAATGAAAAACTCAGAAAACAAATAGAAATAAAATATTAAAATTTGTGTAGTTCTATACAACCTATAAAGAATATTTATAAACATCACATTTGATCTTTCCAGTCTGATTTCTATAGGACATTCCCTGTGCTTGTTTGAAATCTTCTAACCATAAGAATATTTAATAATATCGTGATATATGACTTACTTTAGATGGCAAGCAAATTTCACTTTATAATAGTCTGCATGTGTTAGAAGTAAAATAAAAATAGTGATATATATGTATATATATATATATATTTATATATAAAACCATTAAAGGGTTAAGCTAGTTGTGCTTAGTGTTAAGCTTCTAAAAACTAAGGGTTAAACTAGTCGTGCTTAGTTTTAAGCTTCTAAAAACCAGTTTATTCAAAATCAAGGAAAGAGAAAAATCCTAACACATCATTGTTTATAGCAGCAACTACATTTTCCTTTGGACCATGTGCCTTTAAAATGTCTGAATACATTGCTCTGCAACTGTCGTGTGTGTTTAAAAGATGCCATAATTATTAGATACAGCTCTAGCACAGGTCTTAGGGATAAGCACCAGGGCTCCTGTACAAGGTAAAAAGCCTATGAGAGGCACCAAGCCACATCTGGATGGAGCAGCACGATCAAATTGTTGAGTACATTGACTCATCGGTACAAGCTGAAAATTATGCTTCTTAGCCTCCTGTGAACATGTTTTCTCATTTTTTATTTTTTTTTTTTAAATCGTGTCTTAGGATCTGCTTCAAAACACAGATGCCCACAAAAGAGCATTCCATGAAATCTACCGGACCAGATCTGTTAACGGGATCCCAGTACCACCTGATCAATTAGAGGACATGGCCGAGAGGTAAGAGAATGGCTGGTTTGAAATGAAGTGTCTTTTTTTAAAAACTCGGTGGATGTTTCTTCCATTTCTTTTCTTTTCAATGAATTGACTGTTGGTTTTTTTTTAAACAGAGGTGCTTACATTTAGTACATAAAAATTGAGCTCCCATAACATATGCTAAGAATGCTAACATCCTAATATGTTATCATTTGCAGAGAGTAAACCTGAATATCCCCACAGCCTGGAAATCACAGAAATGGTTTCTTCAGAGGCTGTATTTTTATTCAGCACCGTGAGGAACATTATGTAATATTGCAAAAACAGCTTATAAAAGAAACAGATGAGAGTTGTCTTGGCAGGGGAAAGAACTAAATTAAATACTTCAATCAATCACGATTTGCCTTTAAATCCAGAGCTAGAAAAGGAATCAGAGCTCCTGATAGTGATTGATCAGCCAGAGTTTAGAAGACTTTGTGCTTGTATTATATTTAGCACTGACGTGTAACAGGTTAAATAAGCACTGCTCTGTTACTATTAGTTACTTACATTCTGTAAATTCTCGGTGTTTTATTTCTAGGTTTCATTTTGTTTCCTCCACATCAGAGCTACACTTAATGAAAATGGAATTTCTAGAATTAAAGTACCGTCTGCTCTCACTGCTGGTTCTTGCAGAGTCAAAGCTGAAATCTTGGATCATCAAGTATGGGAGGAGAGAGTCCGTGGAGCTCCTTCTGCAGAACTACATCGTAAGTCTCTCTGGTGCTTTGACAAAGAAATCAGAGGACACGTGGATTTAGCATTTAATACCTATCGGTTGCTTTGACGTTGTAGTTTTTATCTTGAATTTAAACATGAAGGTACCAGTATGTTAAATGGGTTTGATAGAAGTTAGTAAGCTTTTCATGGTAACCTGAAATATACACTTAATATTCTTTGGAAATACAGAAAGACTCAGCTTCATGAATCATACCGAACCATTGTGACTGGCTTTATTGCTTAAAAAAAAAAAAAAAGAAGTTTTTGCATTGCATACCCATGACTTTGATTGTGAGCTCACTATTGAAACTGAATTAGAATACTTAAAGATCATCCTCATGTCTCTAAGAAAGAATCATTAGTAGTTCAGAAAATTCTGTTATCCAAAAGGGGACTGTCTAGTTTTTAGATTATTAGGTCCAGCACGTCTCTGAGTTTCATTGCTTCTTGTGTGCATTCAGGAAAAGTAAAATTCTGTCTGTGAATCTCTGTACCAATTTAATTTTTAAAGACTATCTTATATTTTGGGCTGTCAGTATAAATAATTCTATATTTACATGGAATAGTAGCCTTGCATTAATGAAGAAATTAGGTTGTTCTATCAGTTTTCACTACATGTAATTAGAGAGTTATTTATTAAAGGTAATTTATTTCTGTTAGCTAAACATACCCCCTCCAAATTTATTAGCAATACAAACTTGTTTTCAAAGTTCATATTCATAAGGCATCTCAGTCCTGTACTTCACCACTTGTGTTTAATCACAAATTCAAACTGATAAATTAATAAGTTTAAAATACAAATCCATTTCTAACCTGACTAGTGAGCTTTGTAACTGGAATGATTGAATGTTGATTAAAACCATATCTTTGCTGAAGCATTCTAGAACCAGAATGTATTTTGCTATATTTTGATTACATTTTTAAAGTGATTACTGAACAAGATGCGTTTGGAAAATAAATAGGTTTACAGTAAAATCTTCCTGTAGGTTTACTATAATTGTCTTGGAAACATTTGTCAAAAAATGTGAAATCTGTTATATGGTATGTTTCCCTTATTCATATTTAATTGTTATGGAAAGTCATGAAAAATCTTATTTTTTAATTTCAAGCAATTACGTTAGTCTTTTAAATATTAAATTACAGACATGCATTTATATTTTTGGATTTAGTCATGTCAAATGATACACTCTGAGCTCAGTAGGTAATTATGCAGATCTGTCTTTGTTCTAGCTATTTAAGGACAGCCAATCAGACTGAAATGCTTAATGGGGCTGTTCCACCAGGTTAATGTTCTAATACAATGATGTTAGTAATTCTCTTTGAACTTCTCAGATAAAAGATATGTAAGTAGAGAGTTGTTATAATGATACAACTTTCATAAATATTAATTAAAGAAAAACAGTACTTCTGTTTTCTCCATGAAGAGAAGTTCACTAAGCTGCTAGATTTAAACTGCTACACAACTTAAAATAATTGGCAAACTTGATCATTATGCTACACATGTGACATTTTTATGACCATTTCTGCATATTCTTATTCCGTAGTGAAAAATACCTATTTATGGCTAACCCGTCTTTTCTGAAAAGGGCCTTAAAGTATTTTTTTGTTTAATAGTTTTAATAACTGGGATGTTGTGTGTTGTCCATGAGCCCAGTGTCCTCCATGTGTAATCTTCTAACCCAGTGACAACCCCAGTGGCATTTTCACATGGTTTCACTGAGGGAATCAAGCCTTTCAATGCTCAACCCACATGTTTTAGGTGGCACAGTTGGTAAGAAGTAGAATCAGGATTTGAAGTCACATCTTCCCGAACCAAAAGCCATGCTTAAGTACTGAACTTTTTACTAATCTAACAAAATTGGCTGTGAAAAGTTTTTTTTTTTGAACTTGAAAGACCAAATAATTAACATGATTTCCTGTAGCTTAGTGAACTAAGGAGTATAGCTCATGTAAATATTAGTTCCATTTAATGTTAGCTTATATCTGACAATGTTTTACACTAATATACTATAGCCTGATAGTGAGAGTTGTTATTATTTATGTTATAGGCAGCATGGTATTGGGGCAGGGGGTGGTGAGGTAGGAGAGATTGTTACATGATATTAATAGATAAAATAATTCATGTTACTAAATGGATGTTACATGGGAATGTGTTGAATCATGGTTCAGCTACTTACTACCCATGTGACTTTATAAATAACTTAATTTCTAGGAGACTTAGTTTTTCCCAAATTTTTAGTAATAATAATAATAATAATAGGATAATAGGGGCTTTTGTAAGAAACAAAGATGGACACATATTGTTTTCCTTTCATCTCACACCCCTTAGAGCTTCTCTTATCCCTTTGGAATTTGTGAGAAAATAATTTTCTTTAGAACGGACCATTTCAAAGAGTGAAGACTTTCAAACAAAATAATAAAATCAAGTTCTTAAATCCAGTCCTTCCCTTGGTTTCTAAAAAAATTTATTGTAATGAGCCATATGCTGCTACATCATCTAATAACCAAAGTAATATGCAGGATGTAAAGGTTCCATAATTATCTCTTCCTTAGTTTGAATTCTCAATTCATCTTATTCATATGCAAAAAAATACATCATTTTTTAAAGGGTTAGAGAATCAAAAAATGTGCTTCCTACTTACCTCTTGTACTAGGTGCTCAGGTATGCAGCTGTTGTGAGCTAAAGAAATTCTTGGAAAATATTTCATGAATGCTTGTTAATTAAATCTAGGCCACATACTATTCATAAGAGATTACCTACTGTAATATAAGTCAGGAGATAATTGTTTTGGTTTTTGCTGTCAGAATTGTTCTTGACTTGGCCATGTTTGTTAACACATGCTTCAATTTTACTATGGAAGAAAGAAGGATCATTCTTTTTCATAAAAGAAGAACTCTTAGAATTGTGGCCTATATGAATGCAACATAAGTAATGTGAATTTTTTTTATTATTTGTAATTATTTTATCAATGTAAGTAGGCTATCCTGTTAAAACCTCTTCTCAAAGATGATTTTTAAAATATTAAATTACCTGGTTCAGCTCCATTCAAGTGAAATCAATAAGTGAAACTTACTTATTATCTCTACATTGATCTTCCACTAAGTAGAAGAGTAGAAGTTTAGTATCTTCCACTAATACTTTGAATTTAGTGGGATAAAGAGGTATCTTAATTTTCTTGAAGTGCTATCAACAATAACATGGCTTATTTGTTGAACTTGATATCCAAAAAGTAAGCCTTATTGTGAAAGAAATAAATTAATCCCCTTATTATTTTAAGTATACTTTTGTGTTTACACCCTTCTGAGAGACTGTCCAGATAGCTCCTGATGAAAAGGAGATTTAGCAGTCCTCCTACCAAAATGATATTAATAGATAAAATAATTCATGTTACTAAATGGATTTACTCTGTATTTGCTCTCGTGTTCATTCTTAATTAATTTGTAAACAACTCTAGCAAAGGCATATTTAATTAAGTCTTTCTGTCCAGACAGGTGCAATTTCCCATTCTTCTGACACTTAGAACAATTGTTTTTCCATTAGCTTCTTGAAATTTGAGCCAAAAATAAATGGAGACTATTTTTTAAACATTGCCAAATATATTTATCTCTTCAGTGGTCTACAGTGTCTTACAAATTAGTTGTAACTTTCTTTTTTTGATCAAATTATGGTATGTTCATTTGGTTAAATTATGCTAAATTTAAGTTATAGTAAGTTACTCTTCCCCTAGTTGGAGAACAGGGAAGGTTAATGAAGTAGAACAAAAGGCTGAAAAATTAATTAGCCAGACAACTATTGTTTTACTTCATTCTCAGACAAAAATAATACAGCCTATTAAGTTACTGAAGTAAATATTCATCATGGAATCCTTCATTCCAAGTAACTCAGAGCTTTCTCTATTCACTCTATTCCTGAAGAATAATTAATACATAAATAAAACATTTTATAAGCATAAAATGCTATGCAATGTGTTATGTATGTAATGCTTTTAAGTATTATCTTGCAATATGATAAACATTTACCAATGAAATTGAGGGATGTCTGTGAAATTTTTTATGAAGTTTTAGATCTGCACTCAAACATTTTGCATCTCCATATTAAGCATTCATCGGCATATTACACTGGACTTCAGCTGGTTTTTAAAGGCTAATTTGCATTTTATAATACACTAATCAAGTATTTTAGAGGATTCAAATCAGAGGAACTAGTTATACTTAAAAGAAATTAAAGAGCCTTTGGTGATATGTTGTTAACTATAATTGCATTATTTTTTGGCTTTATAATAGCAGGACCAATCTTTGAAACAGGAGCTATTTCATATTTCCTGGAGTTAACAATAACATTTACCTACGGATTTCTTGTGCGCTCTAAATTTTACAGTGTCAGTTTGTAAATTACTATTACTCTAGTAATAGTAACAGTAATAGTAATATGTAATATGTAAATTACATACAGGTATAGATACATCTTATCTGTAATTTAAAAAAAAATTAATGTTTACTTATTTTTGAGAGACAGAGCAGGAGGGAGGGCCAGAGAGAGAGAGAGACACAGAATCTGAAGCAGGCTCCAGGCTCTGAACTGTCAGCACAGAGCCCAACACATGGCTTGAACTCACGAGCCATGAGATCTTGACCTGAGCCAAAGTTGGATGCTCAACCAACTGAGCCACCCAGGCACCCCAGTAATTTTTGTAATTGTAGATGAGATATGTGATTATTTAAAATTTTTCTCCTAGTAAACATTTTTGTACTTTATGTTTTGAGGAAAGTGTGCACTGTGCCATTTATTTATAATCTAAGTTCCTCAGAGCCATCTTTCACTAGAATTAATGTTCAAAGAGCCACACAATCCCACAGCTAAAACACAGTTGGATACTAAAATGTTCTTCCAGATTTAGTGCTTTCTAAATGTTAGCCCCAGGTTGTCTGGAGAAACTTCAGTCTGTTCTAAAAACAAACCCTTGGGTGGAGAAGAAATAGAGTATTTTCTCAATAGTGCTGAGTTAGAATAAAAGTGTGGAATCCGTTTATATTCTCAGAATAATCAGGTTATTTTATGGCAGTTGATTTAATTTGATATATTTTTTTAAAAGGTTGAGGTTGGTAAATTTGGGCAAAATATCCATATATCTATCCTGAAGAAACTGACTTCAGTATTTCTACATATGCCTAGAATTTGCCATCTTCTAACCATTACCCCTTTCTAGTCTTTTATAGAAAATAGCAAGTTCTTTGAACAATATGAAGTGACATACCAGATCTTGAAACAGACAGCTGAGATGTACGTCAAAGCTGATGGTTCAGGTAAAAAACACTGACAGAATTTGTTGCCATGTTGAACGCAGTAGAATTTAGAACCTACAGGTTTCTGTGTGATCACATCATTTTTTGTTTTTTCCCCGAAGGATCTTTTTATGACCAGGCCATTGGCCTGGAGAACACATATTGGATTCACATATTGGATTCAGTCCCCTTGAGTTTGTGCAATGCCTGTCTAACCTATGTAATAATGGTGTGTGTGTGTGTGTGTGTGTGTGTGCGCACGTGTGGTCTTCTGAGAAGGGGCAAAATAAGTGTTCAGTGTCTAAACTGTGATTTTCTAACCTATTTGCAGTTCTGCGGATTAAGTGAAAAAAACAGTAACTTGAGTATCATTATCAAGTAAATGAAAACTTAAGTTACTGTGGATACACAAATTGTAACTAACATATGTTGGCTTCATTTTGTAAATATATCTGTCATATTGAATCGAAAATGAACTGTAGCATTTGTGATCAATACTATATATGTGAGCATCTCTTTGAGTACATACAAAATGCGAACAAATATATATGTCATTTATTGCATCCCACTTATCAAAAATTTTAAATATATTATCACCTTTAATCTTTGTAAACAGCTGTGAATATGGTATAACACATCCCCAGCATCTGCTGAATAAAATCCTAACATTTCATCTGTTAACTTCATAATCTGAAGAAGAATTATAAGTGCAAACCAGTATATAGACCATAGAAAAAAGGTTTGGTAGATTTCGAATAAAAAAGTAAAGATTCTATTTTGGTTGATCTGTTTTAGTGGAAGAAGCCGAGAATGTGATGAAATTCATGAATGAAACCACAGCCCAGTGGAGGAACCTCTCAGTAGAGGTCAGGAGCGTGCGAAGCATGCTGGAAGAAGTCATCGCTAACTGGGATCGATATGGCAATACTGTGGCTAGTCTTCAGGCCTGGCTGGAGGATGCTGAGAAAATGCTAAATCAATCAGAGCATGCCAAAAAGGTAATGTCGCTTCCTACAAAAGAAACTGACAACGGTGAGCCCAGTGTGGGGTTCAAACTCACCAAAAGAAATGAGTCTTTCACAGCATAGTTCTCTAAGAGAGTGTTATATCTTTGTAAGTCTGACTCAAGAATCTTGACTTGCCTGAAAAACTGTGCCTTCAGGTTAGTAAATTCCTTTAGGCCAAGAAACGCATTGCTTTATAGAAGTTATATTAAAACAGTTCCCTATCGGATCAGTTCAGTGTTTTGCTTTTGTGTTCAGAAGAGGAGGAACCAATGGCCGGACACCCAAACCCAGTGGGCAACAGAGTTCGCTATACTCACTATAAAGTCTATACTTGAAAGGCTCTGACCTCTGTGGTCAGAAATCCTCTGTGGATTTCCTAATTGAAGAGAGGATAACATAATACTGACTCTGTATAATGACACATGCCAGTTGAACATCTGGGCCATCACGTTTTTGTCTCTTTGGATATTCTTTTTTGCATTTTATCAACGCTCAGTCAAAGGTCTTATTCCGGGCAAGAATGATCTTTTTCCTTCGATTCCAGGTGTGTATGTGTGTGTTTAAGAGTTAATGTTTTGCTTTAATGTCATTTACATTAAAATATCACACAAAATGGATTTATTATGTACTTCTTAATGGGAATCTGGCATTTTCCCATGAAAAATCAATTTATAAGTAGAAGATATTAAAATGCCAGGCTCCCATTAAAAAAGTATAGTAAATACATTAGAATTAGTGCTTACTGTCCAAGATCAGTTCTTGTGTGATTGCGTTTTGTGAGTAGATGCATTGTTTTTAAATGTTTACCACTCTGTGTTTCACACAGATGAAAAATTCTTGTGTAGCTGAGGATGACAAGAATTGTATACCCATACAGATTTTGGCTTTTCTGATTAGACTGACAATGCCCTAGTAGATGTCATATGTGTTAATTTCATCCAAGGGAATATAACCACCAGAAACAGAAGTGTTCTCATCTATTTATGTGGGAAGTCCTCCCACACATGGTTTTATAAAATAGATTTTGAATTCTCTTTGGTATTCTTGGTTTATACTGTGGTGTATGTGTATAAGTATGTACAAGCACACATGTATTAACTTGAAATCAGCAGAAGACTGCTTCATTGTCAGGGGGGTAACTTTAAACGAATAAAAAAGGATGTTACTGTATTCAGTGTTCCTGGCCCAGATATTTAATTCAAAAATTGTTTTCAATGGTTTATATCCATGATTGTTAATTATCTTCATGCACGATATTCAGATTTTAAAATCAAAGGTAATAGGTCAAAGGTTTATTTATAATCTACAAAGAAAACTATACATTTATCTAAAATGTTGTACCTTTTATATGACTCTGGCACTGGTGTTTACCAGCCTGAAGACTGTACAAGTCCTTTACACAACAAAAATTCGTTTTTTTATCTGTAAAATAGAAATGACAGAAAATGGTCATTATGTGTTTGTTTGTTTGTTTGTTTGTTTTTGTCTTCAACAAAAGATATGGCCAAGCCGTTCTTATAAAACGACACTCAGCATTTCTAGCTCCTATTTTTCAACCTCTCTATTGAAAATTGCATTTGGAAAAAGAACTAAGATTTACCTTAAAATTTGCACAAGTTTAGAACAAAGATATTTCACATAGTCTGGTTACTTCCATATCATTTGTTGAGTTTTGGTTTGTGGCTTACAGTAATGTGCATCGTTTATTGTTTAGGATTTTTTTCGAAACTTGCCTCACTGGATACAGCAGCACGCTGCCATGAATGATGCTGGCAATTTTCTAATTGAAACATGTGATGAAATGGTTTCCCGAGATCTTAAACAGCAATTGCTATTGCTCAATGGACGGTGGAGGGAGTTGTTTATGGAAGTCAAGCAAGTATGTCTTTCAAATCTATGTATGCTTAGAACATGCATGTGTTACGAACATGCTGATAAACAGTCCGTTTAGAGGCTGTTTTATTGTTGCAGCATGGACTTATTTAGGCAGAGTGCAGATGTGTTTGGAACTGTTATGTTTATTTTGGGTCCTTTATTCTTTCCCACTTACACATTACAGAAATGTATACTTTGGTTAAGGATTGTATTGACATATGGGGCCTCATGTTTGAAATCATAATTCTTCACTTCTGTGCTAGTTTTTTTTTTTTTTTTCACAGTAATTGGACTTCCTTCAAGTATATCTAAAATAAGAATCAGAAATCAGTCTTTCTTACCATATAACAATTCTAGAAAGTATGTAAATGTGAGGGTTACAGGCTCCCAGAGGTCGGGCTTACTGATTTTCCGTGTTGTGCTTCTCCCTTTCCTTAACAGTATGCTCGGGCTGATGAGATGGACAGAATGAAGAAGGAGTACGCAGACTGTATTACTGTCCTGTCTGATTTTGCAACTGAAGCCCATAAGAAACTTTCTGAACCCTTAGAAGTCTCTTTTATTAATGTCAAGTTATTAATTCAAGACTTGGAGGTGAGGGGGTTTCTGGACAACAAAGTGAAAACCTGTTCTGTTGTGAAACAAAAGGTCATTCATGTTACTCAGATGGTTGCAAAGTTTTCCTGTCTCCTTGGCACCCTTTTGACATGTGTGCATATCCTGATTTGCACCTCAGAATTAAAGATTGCATTTAAATAAAAAAATTTATTTGAATTTTTTAATGCTCTATTTTTTTAAAGGTTAATTTATTTGAGAGGGAGAGAGAAAGCGAGTGAGCATGAGGAGGGAGGGGCTGAGAGAGAGAGGGACAGAAGGTTCAAAGCCGGCTCAGCGCTGACAACGGTGAACCCCAGTGTGGGGTTCAAACTCACCAACTGTGAGCTCATGACCTGAGCCGAAGTCGGAAGCTCAACTGACTGAGCCATCCAGGCACCCCTCTGTTTGAATTTTTTAAAGATATGTTTTGACCATACAGTAACTTCAAAATAGGTTTTTTTTTTGTTTTTTTTTAATTCAGAGATTTTTTTTTTTTACAACCAAATTACAAAGGACTAGGAGAAAACAGGAAACATCTACATCCAACACTTCTACATAAACGCCTCTACTCTAACAAATTTATTAAATGAATTGTGCTATTTGCATATTTTGAGGACCTTGCAGCTCTCAAAAATGAAGTAGTAGAAGAATACGTAATGACATGGAAAGCTTTTCTAATATACTATTGGGAAAAGCAAAAAAACAATATCCCATTTTTTGTGTAAATATAAAAAAATGGGTGTAAGCACACAGAGGGGGAAATGTTCATGATATAGTGATGCATGTTAGCTCTGGTTAGCACTGAGTGAGAAGCCTGGAAGTAACTTCAGTTTTCTTTTTCTTATTATCTCTAATTCATAAATTATCTACAATGACCGTGTGTTGCTTTTTTTAAGATAAGGTAAGTTGTATAATTGTTAAGGTCAGAGGAATTGCCCCAAATTAACATGCATTTACTTGATTTATGATGTTTACATACTACATTCACACATATATTTTGGAAGTGTAAACTTGATGCTTACTTAAGGATTTATGGTTGCTTTTAAAGGAAAGCTTTTATCTATTTTTATTTTATTTTATTTTTTTTAACGTTTATTTATTTTTGAGACAGAGAGAGACAGAGCATGAACGGGGGAGGGGCAGAGAGAGAGAGAGAGACAGAATCGGAAGCAGGCTCCAGGCTCTGAGCCATCAGCCCAGAGCCCGACGCGGGGCTCGAACCCACGGACCGTGAGATCGTGACCTGAGCTGAAGTCGGAGGCTTAACCGACTGAGCCACCCAGGCGCCCCGTATTTTTAATATGATCTTACCAATATATAACATATTAGCAAAGAAGGAAAGCAATAACTGGAATCTCCAAAAGTTTCTTACAAGTATAGGATTTCATACAGTACATATTGATTTTTGTTCAGCCTTCTGCAGAATTCTGAAATTAAAAGGAAATGTACGTTGTGGTAATGTAGCTGTTTCAATGGCTCCTGCAGGACATTGAGCAGCGGGTGCCTGTAATGGATGCTCAGTACAAGATGATTACCAAGACCGCGCACCTCATTACCAAGGAGAGCTCCCAAGAAGAAGCCAATGAAATGTTTGCAACCATGTCTGGGCTCAAAGAACAGCTAACCAAGGTGGGAAAATATGTTAATGCCAGGGGCCAACACTGCCTTCCGCGTGCCTATACCTCCTCCGGCCAACACACTCATGGGCAAAGTCTTTACCTGTTAAGAGATCATCCTTTTGTTGGTTATTGGGATTCTTGATTTAGTAACTTTGCCATTTAGGAACTTGGTCATGAAGTTTAAAAAATTAAACTATGGAGCTGATGTCAGGTAATTCCTCTGTTAATTTGGAAGTACTAGGAGGTTTATTTTCATAAAATCGATTGGTCTCTTCTGGAGAAATAAGGGGTCAGTGAAATGTCATCCAACAAAGGGGGGAGATAAGGAAAGGGAAGGAAGAGGAAGAGATCATACATTTAAATGAGAAAGAGTTCCAAAATGTACTTTTTATTGAGGTTTATTTGACTGTTCTAAGAGTATTTATGCTATTTTCTGTGTGAATAGCCCGGAACGTGGAAATTCTGCTCTCTTAAGCTCACGGAGCTCACCTTAGACCTAAGACACATACACTTGTGCCACCTGTGTACAGGGAACCGAGTGAACACTAAACACCAGCCATAAGACTTTTCTGTTCCATTGGGGGATTTTCCTTAAGAGCTTTGGAAGTTCCATTGGGATTTCTTATCTACCTGAAGTTGAGTTTTATGCAGATGGTATTGTTTGCATTTCAGTAATTAATTTTTAATAGAAGGAAGGAGGTAGTATAAATGAAGAGGAAAATGTTGTGATGAAGAATTGAGAAACAGAGGAAAAGATAGCAGAAAAACCTGTAATTTAGGAGAGAACAAGCAGAAGGAGAATAACCCACATGAAGTCAGTAGTGGGCAATTAATGAAAAGAGGAATAAATGAGATAAGTGGAAAAAGGAAGAATCATGGTATTGAAAAAAAGAGAACACTTCATTTGCCAAACTGACATATATTAGAATGTTAATTTGTAATTCTTTTTATTTTTAACATTCAAGTTAAATGTCATCTGTAAATATTGGGTACAATTCAAAGTCAACGTTACTGATTTGATAACCTTCAAACAGCTTTCAGAGCCATATCTTGGGCTTGCACATCTTAGCCGAGGCCAACCAAGTTTAATGATTTAAGGTGACCTGTGAGAAAGCAGATTCCACCTTTGAGCACATCTAAGTCATTCTGCTTTTTTAAGCTACTGCTTCAGTTGTAGGATCTTAGTAAGTTTTCAGCTGTATCTAGGAAAGATTTATAAAGCACACTGACTTTTAATTTATTTTTATTTATTTTGATGTTTATTTACTTATTCTGAGAGAGAGAGACAGAGAGAGAGAGAGAACGTGAGCAAGGGAGAGAGAGAATCCCAAGTAGGCTCTGTGCTGTCAGTGCAAAGCCCAACATGGGGCTCTGTCTTATAAACCGTGATATCGTGACCTGAGCCAAAATCAAGAGTCAGATACTTAACCAACTGAGCCACCTAGGCACCCAGAAACCAACTGATTTTTATACGTGTTAGCAGACTCTCTTTTGTTCAGAATCATTTTAGAAAAACCTTGTTGCAGTAGATCGGTAGCTTTCTTTTGGTGAGTTTACCCTTTAGGCAGTGTATCCGAGAGCATGAGAATATTCATAATTTAAGAAAAAAGAGAATGGTCTATTAACAAGTATTCCATTTCCTTTCGTTGGTTCCCAAAAGTATGAATAATATTTTGGGAGCAATTCTAAGTAAAATGAGTGGGGACAGGAAGTTCTTGAGAACTACTTGATCCTGCATTCCAACATGAAGGTGTGAAGACAGAAACTTTATGGATCTCTTGATCTCCAGGAACGTATGGCCTCATCGTGAAGATCGAGCTGATATGAATACAAGTGTAGGGGCACCTGGGTGTCTCAGTGGTTGAGGGTCCGACTCTTGATTTTGGCTCAGGTCATGATCCCAGGGTCATGGGATGGAACCCCGTGTTGGGCTCCGCGCTGAGCATTGAGCTTGCTTGGGATTCTCTCTCCCCTGCTTGCACGCTCTCTTTCTCTCTTTAAAAAAAAAAAGGGCAATACAAGGGTATAAAGTAACAGCATTTTTTAAAAGACAAGTGACAGATGAGGCTGGGTCAGTTCAGACTAGGGAGACATCCCCTGGCTTGGGAACCTTTGTAAATAAACTGGTACATGACTTGTGCGCTTGGGGTGAGTAAGATGATTGGCAGAGGGTCGTGACACATATTTCTGGGGGAGGTAGGGAAGCACAAGGCCTGTCTGGGAAGAATGAGTCAGCAAAGTTACAGGTCTGTCCGGAGTTTAGGGTTCAAGTTGTAGAGACCTTGAAAATAAAGTTGGAAAGTCAGTCTAGATAACGTAATTCGTAACGATCTCAGGTCAGGTTTTGAGGCCGAAATGAAGATCAGTTGCACAGTTTATGAGGGAGAATTCGATGCCGTCTGGCTCACTAACAGCCTCGTTTAGATGGGAGGGTGCCATCCAGATGGACACTTTAGATGAATCTTCCTGGGAAAATTCTGTGGCATTTATTTGTCTCAGTGATTGAGTAGTATTGTGTTTTTATATCAAAATGTAACAGTACAAAGGAAATATCATTAAATAAGAGTCTTTGGAGATCTGCAAGCACCGAATGACAGCTTCGCTGAAGAAAATGTTCTCAGAGGTGTGAACAGTGCCCTGAGCTTGTGGTACTTAGCGGCGTTTGACGGAATTTTTGTTTTTGTCTTTTCAAAGGTCAAAGAATGTTGCCCTCCACTCCTTTATGAGTCTCAGCAGCTGTTGATCCCATTGGAAGAACTGGAAAAGCAGATGACGTTCTTTTATGACTCGCTTGCGAAAATCCATGAAATTATGGCAGTTCTCGAGCGTGAAGCACAATCCAGTGCCCTTTTTAAACAGAAACATCAGGTAAGGAAAAGTCCCCGTGAGGAGACATGGTTATTTGTAAAGCGTGTGTAATGGGACTGAGGTGGTGCCCACAGTGGCTGGAATTCAGTTAGGACAGGAGACATTTTTCTAGAGTAGCGCTGGCAACTCAAAACAAAAATACACATCTTGTCCAAAGATGAAAACCCTGTCCACTAAAGATAAAATAAAATGTATCTATCTATGTAAATTTACATAGAGATAAAATTTTTATAACCAAATTAAAAATTTTATGTATTTAGATATATATAAAAGTAAACAGCTGCATTCTATTTCTACCCGGTGTCTATAATCTATGTCTTTTTTACATCTTTTTTTTTTAATGCTCATTTATTTTTGAGAGAGGGCGACAGAATATAAGAAGGGAAGAGACAGAGAGAGAGGGAGACACAGAATCCGAAGCAGGTTCCAGGCGCTGAGCTTTCAGCCCAGAGCCTGATGCGGGGCTCGAACTCACAAACTGTGAGATCATGACCTGAGCTGAAATAGCACGCTTAACCGACTGAGCCACCCAGGTGTCCCTATAATCTGTGTCTTAAGAGATCTTTTCTTTGCCTCTGAGATTATACAATCATAAAGTTCTGGGAATGTGTTTGGAGTGATAATTATTTTTCTTTGTCTCAGTTTTAGTAAGCAGATCTCTCTGCAGAACAGCTTCCCTCTCTTGAAGTTAATTGACTTGTTTAGGTGGTTTATTACAAATGACCCCATCCATCAGAGAAGGGTGAAACTTAACGGGCAAAAGGTTTGCCACTGCCTTCATTGAAAAAGATTCCTGGAAGGAAGGCAGCATCACTTAGTAGAAAGAGCCAAGAGTATCTGAAGTGTCATATAGATATTCGGATCATAGATCTGATGTAACAAATTACAAAGCCTTGATTAGCTTTTATGCTTAAAATGCAGGTAATAATACCTAGTTGAGAGCTTATTGTGAAGATTACATTAGATATTCTATAATGTACTTAGCACACAGTGGCACATAATACGTACTCTATAACTAGTTATTATTATTATTATTATTATTATTGATAATAGAGCCATGATGATTATACTACCAAACCCTGTTCTAGTGGGCTCTCATCCTATTGGATAAAGATTGTCTCTCACTTTGAGTCAGGTTGCCGTGTCTCACATTCTCAAATCACTATACATTGCCATCAAAGAATCCTTCCACAATTAAAATAACATTTGATATTTTAGTAATAATAATACTAATAATATTTAATAATATCTTTGTTAACATATGTTACTCTCTGACCTCCTAAATCTTCAAAAGGAAAAAGTGTGTCCTTATTCCATTTTGCCAAAACAAAACAAAACCCTTGGTCTTAATATTTGCATCTGGATTGCCAAAACCGGTATCCAAATGAGCAGTTTGAAATACTTTTCCAAAGCAGTTGAGGATGTCAAAATGCAAATAGTGTGGTGGCTTCAAGTCAAAAAGTGACTGTTGGCCTTTGACTGGGCTAATTTCCATGCATCTATCAACTGTAGAAACCACTATGATGCCAGGTTACGAAGCAGAGGTGGAAAGCCCTGGGTCACCATGGCTTCTCATCCGGTGACTGTGTGACACCTACATGTTCTCCCACACCCACCAGGCTGTTGCCTTTTGTGGTTAGGGTCTGGGGTCCCTCGTTTTGTTAATGAAAGGTTGACTGACAGCTTGCGAACCTTAGGAATTCAAATGTGCCTTTTGGGATACACAAATGATATATAATTTGCTGCAGCTCTTTCAGTAAAGTATAATGTGCATGGGTGTTAAATTTATTTAGTCAGATTAAAACCTAGTATGTAGATTAATTTTGTGATTGTTCTCTCAGTAAACCAAAGGCCTATGAGTTGGATGGACAAAGCAGGCACTAGAGAAATAACAACTTTGATGCCCTTTCATTTTCTTAATGGTAATAGCACAGGCATGAAATATATAAAAAAATCTCGAAAAGCTCAATGTGACATTTAAATGCCTTATATAAAAAGCACTGACTTCGGTGATTGCTTCAAATTGAGCTCTTCTGAAAAGAAACACTTCTCTGTACTTTTGATTTTACTTATAGCTGACTAAAAGCCTAAAAGCTATATAATGTTGTTCTTATTGTTTTGTAATGGTTCCTCTCTTTCCTTCTTTTTCTCACTGTTTTAAATACTATTGTTGTGGGTTTCCTTTCCCTGTAGGAACTGTCAGCTTGTCAAGAGAGCTGTAAGAAAACCATGACGCAAATTGAGAAAGGCAGTCAAAATGTTCAAAAGTTCGTGACCTTGAGCAGTGTGTTAAAGCATTTTGATCAGACGAAGCTGCACAGGCAGATTGCAGATGCCCATGGTGCTTTCCAGGTAAGCTCTGTCTGTGCTATAGAGACACGAGCCAGGGAAAAATACAAGGAATGAGGACATCTCACCATCACGTGTCATGCTTCCACTCTTGCTAAATGTCTTGCCTACTGAGGTTTGGAACCAATCATTTTACTTGTTTTCTTAATATTCATCAATGTTAAAAAGGAGTTGATTACTCTCATAATGAAATGTATTCCTTCCAAGTGTTTTTTTTTTTTTTTAAAGAAACAATACTCTTTAACAAAATGATGCTTTCAGTAATCCGGAAGCAGCATCACATTATGATTATTTTTTAAATCAAGAATATGGTGAAGAAAATTGGAGACTGGAAGAAACATGTGGAAACCAATAGTCGCTTGATGAAGAAATTTGAAGAGTCTCGAGCAGAGTTGGAGAAGGTGCTACGGATCGCTCAGGAGGGCCTGGAGGAAAAGGGGAACCCTGAAGACCTCCTGAAGAAACATACAGTGAGTTTATCCTTCATGGGGCACTTGAGCTGAGGACACGGACAAGTGGTCTTGGGTGAAAAGTAAAAAGTGTGCTCCGATCTAATACTGAGTGTTTGAGGAGAACAGGGAAGAAGAGGTGAGTTAGGGAGGCAGAAACATTTTAGGTTATGAGATCTAAAGAAAAGGGCAGCAGCAAAAAGAACTTCAAGGGCAACTGATGAGCAGCATTATAATTGGCCATTCCTAAGTCCCTGAGGGAGTAGAGAGTTACCGGATATAGAATTCAGGCTCTCCAAATGACTATTGATTGCTAGGTGAGAAATGTTTATGTAACCAACATAACTGTTTTTAAGAGACAATTTTAGGTGGATGGCTAAGTCTCTGTGCTCATTTCATATGGAAGTATGAACACCACGTGCCTTGAAGTTTGGTAGCTGATCCACAGCTTGTCCTATCGTGAAGCCATCTTCCTGTTAATCATACTCATTTAAATCATTTCAGTATTAAAAATGTTAGTGATCAACGCCAAGTGGAGATGATGGCCCCTCTGAGAACATGTACTTTGAGTTATTTCCCCTGAAATTCCAGTGGATATTTGTATGAACCACACTACCGCATGATGACTGCAATATATTTGTGACGCAGCTGACTGTGATGTCGGTGACCAGCCAGCATCTCCTTCAGTTTAGACGCGTGGTGCCGTGTGGCACTTTCTGGTTTGAACCACTGTTGTTTCAAAATATCTCCGCGGACGTACTCCTTGAGTCTGTGTGAGACTTGGTCATGCGTCGATGTGCACACGTGTTGTATTTATCTGCATGGTGTGCCATATATTTATGCATACACTGGGTGCTTAAGCAACGGGCACTTATTTTCTCACAGTTTGGGTTTGGTGAGGACTCTCTTCCTGGCTTGTAGATGGTCATTGTCACTTTCTTCTCGTAAGACGGAGATAAATAGGGAGCAAGATCTTTGATGTCTCTTCTTATAAGGGCACTAATTCCATCATGAGGGACCCACCCTCATGACCTCATCTCATCACCCCGTAGGCCTCATCTCCAAATTTCATTACACTGGGGGTTAGGGATTCAACACAGGAATTTGGCAGACGTCGGTGGGCACAGTTCTGTCCGTAGCCTGTGGGGTCGTGTGTTTTCGCCTGGATGTGGATGGAAATGGCTCATAATGAACCAGCAGGGCCTGAAACACATTGCAGCTAGGGTGTGAGGAATTGCAAGGCTAAACACTAGTTTCTGTTCTGCTCTTCTGACTTTACCAGAGAGGAATGAAAACTCTATTATAGGGAATCAAGGTGTTCGGCCCCTTGGCCTTCCAGAATATTCTACCAAATTTGAAAACTGCAAAGGTATTTCTTTCTAAAAAATGAAAAGTACTAGTTGAATTTCAGATGTGGTGGCTTCTGACTCATAACTATAGATAATTATAGTTCATTCCTTAAAAAAAAAATCATAGTTGCCAGGAAGGTTTAAAGAGGGCACTGGCTGGCTAACGGGCTCATTTTGAGGCGTGACTGCCTGACTGTATGGTGTGTAGATGCTGCCTTTTATTCTGTCTGACACTCGTAACCACTTCCCCCTCCACGCCAGGAATTTTTCAGTCAGCTGGATCAGAGAGTGCTCAATGCTTTCCTGAAAGCTTGCGACGAGCTCACTGACATCCTCCCTGAGCAGGAACAGCAGGGCCTGCAGGAAGCTGTTAGGAAGCTCCATAAACAGTGGAAGGTGAGTCAGGACATAATGGACGCACGGACATAAGTACGTATCGTGCATGATGGGACAGAGCATGAGGGGATTAAGGTTCGATTGTAAGAGAAATGTAGAAAGTCATGGAAGGTCACCATAGTTACTTCTCCCACTGAAAAAACTGAACTTGAATAAAGCATGATAAAGTATGAGAGAATTTTGTTTTTCTCATTTTTTTAGTAGCATCAATTTTATCATATTACTTAAGAGCACTCTTTTTCTTTTCCTGCGTAGGTTTGGGGATAGGAATGGCAAGGGCATTTAACTTACTCAGCAACATCAGTAAACCCACTTAAATAAATTATGTTAGAGATGCTATAATAACATTTTGCTGTTTTCAAGGATTTTACCATCTGGTTTAGATTGTTACGACCTCAGAAATGTAAATATGAACATTTATTAGTTAAGGACTCAGCAATGAACATAGCATGATCCATTTCCCCAAAGAGCTTCGAGTCCAGTGGGGAAGATAATTAGTTGCAGATAATGAAAGTACAACATATACTAAGTCCCCAAAAGTGTAAGTAATACATATGAAAGCTTTTGTAGAGAGAAGTGGGCCTACTTGGGGAGTGGAAAGGAGTGAATCAAGTAACCAGTTTTGAGCTAGGATTTTCCAGAAGAAGCAGGGATCTGGGGTACATGGGAGGGAGGAGTAACAGGAACTGGAAGAGAGAGAGAGAGCAGGAGAGAAAGCACAGAAGTTGGGGATGTAGGGATCCACTTGGCGTGTCTGACCTGAGTGCCCCACACTGGACTCATCACATGGAAGTCGATTTCAGAATCGAAGGCTGTCTTCCCCAGCCTGGAGAAAACCTACTCTAGCAACAGGTTGACCACTGCTATCTCGAGGTCACAGGGAGTGGCGAACCTCATGTGTGTTATATGAAGAAGTCACGGGGTCTGAAAGATAGGCAACCAAAACACTTTCCATCAGGTTTTGTGAATCTCTGGATTTTTTTTTTTTTTCTCCATCTCAGTAACATAGGCTATAAAATCAGCTCGGTGCATAGGAAAAACTCAGTTAAGGACAAAATTTTTTACTTGCTAAATTTGAAAATTAAAAAATCCTTAAACCCAAGTTTTCTAATACGTCTTTAAAACTTAAAATATCATAAATGTATTATAGAATAGAGATTCTAAATGAAAGCTGTATTTCTTTTATACACACACACATTCACAACATTAAGCTCTCTAGGATATAATCTGGTCTAGTCTTTCCATAGCCCCAGATCATCTTTCTCATCAGTTATCTTAGTATTTTATTTTAAAAGTAACCTTTTAAATACCATAGGATAGGGGTACCTGGGCGGCTCAGTCAGTTAAGTGTCCGACTTCACCTCAGGTCATGATCTCAAGGTCCGGGGGTTCAAGCCCCGCGTCAGGTTCTGTGCTGACAGCTCGGAGCCTGGAGCCTGCTCCGGATCCTGTGTCCCCCTCTCTCTGTGCCCCTCCCCTGCTTGTGCTCTGTCTCTCAAAAATAAATGAACATTAAAAAAATTTATAAATACCATAGGATACAAGTTAGCTAAAACTAATAATTGTAAGCCTGAAGGTAATCATATAGCTTATTCTTATGTCAGAAAGAACATAAAACATTTCATGTTGCTTGCGTGCTGGATGCCCTGTTTACTTGAGGAATGCTCTAAGGAAAGAGATATGGCAGGTAGTCACAGGTGTGACTGTGGGCTGTTTCACCCTCGCACTTTTATTAATAAAAGTTTTCTTATCTTCGCCTTTTGTGTAGTGAGTGTAATATAGGTTCTTCCTATCTCACAGGGTCATTGACAGAATTAAAAAAGACATATGCTGGGGAGAGGGTATATGGACTCAGGGCATGATTTAAATTTAGATTCAAATCTAGCTTTTCTACTTACCCCTGAGCCTCAGTGGTCGACCTGTAAAATAGGAATATTAATATTGTGTGAGGCTGTTGTAAAAGTTAAATAGAATAATCCCTGTGAAACATGTGCCCCCCAGGCAGAAGATATTCATTGCGGTCCCAATACTTACTTGGAAGTGTACAAAGCACAACGGCAGGTGCAGACGATAGTGATTAAATCACATCAGACCCCAAGGGAATATTTTATGGTTTTTGCCACTTCAGTTGAAAATGTGTGTAATCAGAAATGGTATCATATTTTAAAAATATTCCTATGGGATGTAGGACCTTCAAGGAGAAGCCCCATATCATTTGCTTCATCTGAAGATTGATGTGGAGAAGAATAGATTCCTAGCTTCTGTAGAAGAATGCAGAACTGAGCTGGATCGAGAGACCACGCTGGTGCCCCAGGAAGGCAGTGAAAAGATTATTAAGGAGCACAGGGTACGTCTCACACACCCCACGCGCGGGCACGCCAAGTCACATTGTCACCTAAAGGATACAGCTGGTACTTTGGTTTGGGTCTGAAAACACGAAATAGCTTAATTACTTTATACAAGTAGACTAAATGGGAATCTTCTATGAAAATAGGAAAGTACTGTGTGGATCCTCACAGGGATTATATAAACGTTTATTGCTCATTAGATTTTCTTCAGTGACAAAGGTCCTCATCATCTTTGTGAGAAAAGGTTACAGCTTATTGAAGAACTGTGTCTGAAACTCCCCGTCCGGGACCCAGTAAGGAACACACCTGAAACCTGTCACGTGACTCTCAAAGAGCTCAGAGCTGCCATTGACTCCACCTACATGAAGCTCGTGGAAGACCAGGACAAGTGGAAGGACTACACTAGAAGGTAGTTGTGGAACTCTTTCTGGAGGCGGATCTGACCTGTCCTAATACTGTTGATTCCTAGATCATTGCAAAACAAGTAATGATGCGTGTTTTGTCTTCAGCAATAAAGAAAATCAAATCGTGCGATCTTGCCCAGGCTCTTATATAAAAATGCTTCATTTAATAAAAATGGGCGTCAGTCAGAAACAGAGTGAAGCACTTTATTTGTGAGTGACCCAGATGTTATCTCTTTGAAGCGAATTTGCAGTTCCTTGCTCCCCGGTTCCCTCATAGTACTAGAGGGGGGCCTCTGCCTCTGGGTTTCTGTCTCCATCTGCTGGAGACAGAAGAGGCCAGACCTCAGGTGCTTCCTTCCTCCACGTGCTCAGGCGCTGGGACACATTGTTTTCCTTAGCTGAACTCCATCTACTCTGCCTTCTCTTTCCTCCTATGTGAAAAGTGCCCAGAGGCACCCCTGCCCCAAGCTTCATGGTAAAGGAACAGTTCCTAGAAAAGTTGTTACTTGACTTGCTAATCAGTTGATGGTTCAACTTCCATGAATAAAGTCAAAAGAGAAAATGTATTTTAACCACTGGGATATTTTCTCCCTTTAATAAGAAGATACTTGTGTTATTTCAGAATTTCTGAGTTCTCATCTTGGATATCTGCAAAGGAGACACAATTGAAAGGGTTTAAGAACGAGCCCATCGATACCGCCAACCATGGAGAGATTAAACATGCCATAGAGGTTAGTTCTGGGCCATATTTTGTGACTGGAAAATTTTCACTAATAAGAAAATTAATGCTAGACAAATGATATATTTTTCTTCTTTCTGTAAAAAAATTAAGTTCTCAAAAACTGTCTTAAAAAGAAGTCTCCTCATGTTACTGTAGAGAAGAAGTATGGAGGATTTTCTATTGAATTGTTGTTAGCTTTGAGACTTAGTCATACTCAGGGGTACCTCTAATACATCTTTAGCTAATGGGAAATCTTGAGAGGAAAATTGCATGCGTGGGCACATAACACAGCAGAGATTTAAGAATTGTCGCGGAAAAACAAGAACGCTATAGGTTTTTATACATTTTCGGCCATTCAAAAGGCAGCTCACAGAATGAGGGAATTGGGCAAGGTCTCTAAGCATCATTTCCCATGTCACATTCAGTCTGGATCGGATCAGCTCTGTGAGCGTGGGTACAGCCTGATAAACGGAGCCAGCGGACAGAACCTCAAGCCTGAACCCAGTTCGCATCCTGTGAATGACCGCAGCAACCTCCTCCTTCTTAGCATGGCCTATTCTGTCTTATGGGCACACGCCATTGTGAAAATCCTTATCTTTCAGCATTTTGAACTCATGCAAGTCACACAATAGCTGTTAATGAGAACATGTTTCCTTTTTATTCCTATCTTCTGAGGTCCATGTTTTTCTAGTAAATTTATAATCCCTGTAAATGCTAGAGATCCTCAATAATGTCATGCTCTACCTATAGGAGGATATCTATATTTGTCATTGGTTGCTGTTATATAGTACCAAAAAAAAAATTCACATCTTAGAATGAAGAGATCACTTGGTTGTGGAACTAGTCATTTTCTGTTTGCGTGAATGTGCCCTGGAAGGTCCTCTGTAGCAGCACCTTGGGTTTCCTCATGCACCCGAAGCGTGTGTAGGAGGGAGAGGCTTCCCAGATCATCCCTCCCACGGTTCCCAGACCTTACAAGGGCCGAGGCTCCAGAATATTTCTGGCCTTGTCCTGGCCAGTAAACCCTCCCTTCCTGGATTAGAGCTGTGCTCCTATTTGCACATCCTACTATCTGGAGAACTGACTTCAATAAAGTCACAAAAATGAGGCATAAAATCTAAGTCAGTTAAGTTAAAATCAATTTTTAGGGCATCCATAATAATATTCAACAACTAAACTCTTCAAACAAAAAGAAATCAGCTCATTAAAAAAAGGGCTCTTTTAACCTTTTTTTTTCTTTTTCTAAAAATATCATATTCCTTCCAGAAAATATCCATACTTCCTATCCAGAAAATAAGATAATATATAATTTCCAATTTTGGTATCACATATTTTTCTATAGTACTTTTAGAAGCATTTTTATTTGTGATCAAAGGAATATCTATAGATATATGACCATCTAGTTATGAACTAAGCATCTAGTTAGCTTTTTGTTATGAGAGGTTCAATTTTACATATCAGGTTTTGACATTGGGAAAGTTTTTTGGTTTTTGTTTTTTGTTTTCCTAGCACTTAGGGACTTTCCTTAAAGATGTAAACGAAAAGTGAAATCAGCAGGCACTCTACTGATGAACAAATGCCTGGTTCTCCTACCTCCACCGTATGAACTTTCTTAGGCTGAGTCCTTTCTTGATTCACAATGTATTTTGCTCATCAAAACTATTCTTTCATTCCAGGAGATCAGAAATGGTGTTACCACAAAGGGCGAGACTCTCAACTGGCTGAAATCCAGGCTTAAAATTTTAATTGAAGTTTCTTCTGAGAATGAAGCCCAAAAGCAAGGAGATGAGTTGGCAAAATTATCTAGTTCTTTCAAGGCTCTCATAGCTTTGTTGTCAGAGGTATACCATTTACTCATACTCTAAATAGACAGTTCTGGGTGAGAAATCTGGAAGGCTTTTTTACTTTGGGTTGTGGTTTAAGAAGTAATTATATAAAGAAAGTATAGTTGAAACACAGTAGTGAAGATACTTATTCATATGAAGATTGGTGGGGAAGATGTTTGAATTACGGTTGGTGTCATTCTTGGATATGTTAATTCAGAATAATAACCTGTATCTAAGGTATAAAGCTTATCAGATCCACACTTTTTACTCTTACTAAAAGCATTGGTTCATGGTCAGTTGAAGCTATATTATAGAGGTTAGGTACACAGGCTTGGGAGTTCAACAAACCCAAGGTTAGAATTTAACTCTGATAGTCTGCTTCCTATGTAATCTTGACCTTGTCATTTAACATTTCTGGGCCTTGATTTTCTTTCTTATAAAACCTACTAGTGCCGGGGCGCCTGGGTGGCCCAGTCGGTTAAGCATCTGACTTCAGCTCAGGTCATGATCTCGCGGTCCGTGAGTTCGAGCCCCGCATCAGGCTCTGTGCTGACAGCTCAGAGCCTGGAGCCTGTTTCTGATTCTGTGTCTCCCTCTCTCTCTGACCTTCCCCCGTTCATGCTGTCTCTTCCTGTCTCAAAAATAAATAAACGTTAAAAAAAATTTAAAATTTAAAAAATAAAAAAAATAAAAAATAAAACCTACTAGTGCCTATACTATATTATAGCACCTATACTAAGTGCCCGATGGTAAATGCTTAATAACCGATAGTTGATAATAATAAAATATTCCATTTTAACAGACCAGTAAAATCTATTTTATGCAAGACCTACTCATTTGAAATAACTTTTTTTTTTAATGTTTATTTGAGAGAGAGCAACAGAGAGACAGAGCGTGAATGGAGGAGGGGCACAGAGAGGGGGAGACACAGAATTTGAAGCAGGCTCCAGGCTCTGAGCTATCAGCACAGAGGCTGATGCAGGTCTCAAATTCACAGACTGCAAGATCATGACCTGAGCTGAAGTCAATGCTCAACCGACTGAGCCACCCAGGCATCCCAAGAGCTACTCATTTTAAACTTCTTATTAATACGTTTCAGTGTTTATATTCCTCTGTGGATTAAAATACACAAACTTATCTCCTTCATTTCTGGTAGGGCCCTTTCTACCCTCAGCAAGAACATTTTCACTGACCAGATTGCCATGCAAGTCTAATGAGTTTGTGCACGCGAAGATAATGTAAGAATGGAAAGTTGAATAGACTGTTACTATTATTTCTTAAAGTCATTTATAAACTTGCATGGAAAAATGATCATCTGGATGACTTAAAGTTCCCTGATTCTAAAGATTTGGAATTCTCTGTCGATGTCCTTAATCTAACAGTTTGATCAACTAACCTTTTATATTTTCAATGCGTGTAGATCTGTTTGAGACTCTAGCAGTGAATTTTCGTAAGCTCAAAATACTCTGAACTGCATGTGATTTTAGTTTTATGTGAAAATTTTGATATTATGTGTCAGTTTTCTTAAGAATTTTTGACTAATTGAAAATAGTGATAGCATTAGTCAAATTTTGGAACATGAGTTATTTCAATCCTTTTGATAACCATCTTTCATGGCAATAGTCTAGTTGGTGCCACTGCCATACTTTAAGTAAAATTCTGACATCATTCTTCTCTATTCTTTCTTTGATAAAGAAGCTGGTAAGGGCAAAAATAATGGTTACAGTTTTAAAAAATAAATATATGTGCCAGTGATCTTTGATCCAAGACCTAACAAATAGTTTTAGTTACATCGATAGATGAGTTTATATTTTGTTCCACCCACCCACACACACATAAAACACTTTGGCAGCCTTTAAAATTAGAAATTATCAGTCTCCCTAACACTTTACCAAACCCATTTATTTACTGTATCCTCTAAGTACTCTCATGACATTGCCCATGGGACTTGTAGCAAAAATCTAACAAATAGACGCATTAATTCTTTGCACACTCATCTACCTTAAACTTCTGCATAGTTTATATTCATACCTTTATATGTTACTTCATCACTAGTAAAAACAAAGAAAGAATAATGGAAAACATTCATGTTGTTCATGTAAAGATTTATATTAAAAGATGGATTTGACACATTCAGTGCATCCTGTGATTATCAATCCATTTAGCATTTAAATTATTGTTGAACACGAAGTGTTTGCACTTGTCCAGTGTAAGGCAAAAAAGGCTGTGGGTAGATTGACAATATGTAATGGTGAATCACTTCTTTCCACAAGAGCTGTGATTTACTGAGATCTGAAGTTTGTGGTTTTCATGGGTCTTATTGCTTTGTTTGAAAAATAGCACACTCAGGTTACCTGGGCCAAACTCAGAGCAGAAGCAGGTCAAAGAAAAAGGTAAATTAGAGAAAGAGAAACTGAAAGCTTCTGTGGAACACAAATGGTACACAACGTGAAAATCTTAGTGAAGCTGGGGAACGACTGGCTTGGAAAAGAAAAGATGCTGGTGACACTGAACTAGAGGAAGCAGAAATTAGACAGAAGAGAAAGCTTAAAATTTAGGAAAAAGAATTCACTACATAGCCACTAAATTAGAAATTACGTTATGGTTATGTAAAAATACTGGAAGTACATTTTCAATAAATACTCTATTCTTTTCATTCCCCCCCTCCCAAACTTTTTCTGTAATTACTTTGAATAGGGTGGATTCAACTTTCTTATAATGCACTTTTATAACTTATAATTGGATTTCAGTCATGGGATTGTAATTAAAGGGATCCAGGAGATAATAGATACAATATACCCACTTTTGTTATCCTGCCTCAATTGCCAGGTTGAGTGGGCACAGAGCCCACCTCAAATGAGGCTTGCAATTCACATAAATGTCAGTTTACTAATAACTAAATAAACCTCAAAAGTATATGAAAGAATAAAAGTTAGAGATCTGTGTATATATTTTAAGTTCTTGAGATAGACTTTACATGTATTCTTAAAATCTTTAAGATTACATGAGCATCATATGAGTTACAATTTTTCATGAAAATCTAGGTTGAAAAGATGTTAAGCAACTTTGGGGACTGTGTCCAGTACAAAGAAATAGTCAAAAGTTCCCTTGGAGAGTTGATTTCTGACTCTAAAGAAGTCCAGGAGCAAGCTGAGAAGATCTTGGACACTGAAAATCTGTTTGAAGCACAGCAGTTACTTCTTCATCACCAGGTAGGACGCGCTTTATACAAGGCACTTATGTGAAGTCCATTAGTCACTGACAGAGCCAGAGAGATCAAGGGAAATGTACGTCCACAGGATGAGGGCAAAGGGAAGGGGGTGCAGGAAGGAATCCACTTGAATGGTTAAATGAAACAAAACAAAAACTTTTTACCTCTGTTCTCTGTTCAGTATCAGCCATTTCAGAAGAGCCTGCAAGATAAATTCCTAGCCCAAGTGATTGCATGATATCAAAAAGTTCAAGGAATATTATAGAGAGAAAGTTAGTTGAGTGAGTTATGAAAACCTTCATAAAACTTGCTCACTTGTCCTTTTCGTAACAGAGAAGGAAAGCATAGAGATAAAGTGCTTCATATTTAAGATCACTATTCTTTGTCATAAGGTTCAAATCCTGCTCTTCAATTTACAACTTTGAATACATCTCCGTTTGGAAATTATAAAGCACATGAAGTACCAGACTTTTCAGAATAGTATCCTCTTATGAAGGATTAGAACTGGAAGTAAAGAAATTCTGGTACATGTATTGATAATAAACAATTTGAGCCAACTTACTTGCCAAACTCAATATAAGTAGAAGAATGATTCAAATCAAATATTTTAATAACAAAATTCTGGCTAAGTTAACGTATAGCAAAATGTTAGCTAATTTTATATATGATAATATATACACATGGAAGTTGCATTAAGAGTGTATGCATTAAGAGTGTGCGTGTGTGTGTATATATATATATATATATATATATATATATATATGAGTACAGGTAAAACTGCAGTCTCTAGGCTTTATAGATTTATTTAATAATTATAAAAAGGCTGTGAGCACAAGAAAACATAATGCTTGGTATTACACTAGTCTCAATCATTGTAAAAGTTGTGTTTGAGTGTCAATTTAAGTCAGAGAAATGTGAGATTACAGATATTTACATTAATATTTTAAAACTGTTCACATTTCTTGGATCACATGCTTGGATATATGCCTTTGTTTGCTCTGTGAAAATTCATAAGCTATGGATTTGAGGTTTGTACATTATACTTCAATAAAAAGTTTATTTTAAAACATAGCTTTCCCGAAATATCTCGGCAGGTTTATCAATCTGAATATACCCCAGAGTTAAATCTCTTAATATCAGCATTTTTACAGCATGAATGACTTAAAAAAATTAGAGTTGAGAATTTGTGATTTGGGGCAAAAAATAATTCTTTAAGGAGAATCAGGTCAAATGAATAGTTTCACCAAATTCCTTCCAGAGGAAAGGGCCCGCCTTCTACACAAAATGTGAAATGTTTAAATTTGTCCGCAGTTAAAACACCCAAGACCAAATTAATTGTATTGTTTATCATTAAAAACACAAAATATTTACAAAATAATGTCCATTTTGATCAACATAGAGTCCCCATTGCCATTTTAACTGTTCAAGTTCACTTTTGAAATACAGTTTGGCCCCACGCTGCCGAGAGGTTTTACCTTTCTGTACCTCTGCTAGAGTGCTGGTGTTTATGTCCCTGCTTAGCCGCTCAGAGAGTAACATTTATCCCCATCTGTTGAACAAATGCTTCCAGCAAAAGACAAAGAGGATTTCTGCGAAGAAGAGAGACGTGCAGCAGCAGATAGCACAGGCTCAGCAGGGAGAAGGTGGGATGCCCGGCCAAGTCCGGGACGAGCTGCGGAAGCTGGAGAGCACCCTGGACAGCATGGAGCACAGCAGAGAGAAGCAGGAACGCCGCATCCAGGTAGGAGACCGGTAGTCTAGGACGGTGTTAACTTCCGGGTCACAGGTGATGTCTCCTTCTAGTGGGAGCAAACGTTTGTTCCCGCCTCTGATGTTCCAGCGCCGTGTTAAGTTTTTAACATGAGTTATCTCTCTTAATCGTCACATTAACCTTATTAGATGGGTATTAGAATTAGCACATTTTGCCCACATGGAAGCTCAAAAAGAAAGGGATTGAGGACTTTCACAAAAGTCACAGAGCAGCGATCAGTAACAAAGCCAGAATTTTAATCCACACTTGTCCGAATCCAGGAATTAACACTGGATCATTTCACTTTTCTGTGCAGTCCAGCAGCCATATGTTTATGCTTTGTTGTGATCTTGACACTTTTAAAAAGTTTCTGAAGAGTTGCTATCTGCTCATTCACTACCCCACTCCCCTCCCTTCTCTTTCTCCCTATTATTTTTCTTTTTTTGAAAGAGACTGGGAGGCTCTCTTTTCCATTATCCCTTATCTACATTTTGAGCAATATCCTTAGATTCATAGGACTTTACAGCTGGTAGAAAACTCAGGGTGCTAGTCTACACATCCGATTTTTGTAGGTGAATTGAAACTCAGAGTGAAATTCTTATAGGAGACATTAAGATCATCTTTGTTTAGCATAACCGCATGAAATATGAAGAGAGTTAACTGGAAGTTGACAGCCTAACAAATGAATGGAAATGTGAACAGTATTTTGTGACATGCTTTGATAATCCATAACATATGTTTATTTTTTTCAAATTTAGGTCACATTAAGAAAGTGGGAGCGATTTGAAACAAACAAAGAGACGGTGGTCAGATACCTTTTTCAAACAGGTTCCAGCCATGAGCGCTTTTTGAGTTTTAGCAGTTTGGAAAGTTTATCTTCAGAATTGGAACAGACAAAGGTATATCAATATGACTATGCAATCCCATGGTACTCATTATTCAGAAGAAAAGCTGTGTTTCTATTCCTTATTACTATTAATTATTATAATTATTCATGTAATCAGCACTTATTGTTGACCTTCCACTCTTCAACACACTGGTCAAGTTGCTTTGGGGAATGAAAACATAAGATTTAAACATCAAGAACTAAGAGAAAGTTTTCACTGAAATGGGAAATGGGTCGTTCCCTCACAGGTGGATGCATTTAGAAAAAATCTCTCTGAAGGCAATAATATTTGTAACTGAAACTTGAAGGGCAAGTAAGACATAGAAAAGCAAAGCGTGGGACTGCAAATAAGCATTCTTCTAATGGGAAATGGCAGAAATATAACAGTGTATGGAAATTTGGTTTTAAAGCAGAAAGGCACAAGTACAATTGTAATGGAAAGTTGACCACATCACAAAGACACGTGAAGGGCTAAAGCATTACTTGCTAGGCAACATGGAGCCCTTAAAGGTTTTTAAGAAAGAGAGCCACGTGATCAGAGCCGTACTTTAGGGAGATGCATTTTTAAGCGTTTTTAAGAAAATTGAAAGGGTGTAAGACTGGTGTCATGAGATCCATTTAGAAAGTTATTGCGTGTGCGTATTAACATGGACATGAGTTAGGGTAACGGAGATGGCAGTGGTAACGGATGCAAGAGACGGAGAGTAAAGGAAAAGGTGAGGATCCCCAAGGTTCTGAACCTAACAGACGCAATGAGAGTGAGACGGGAACTTGAAGGAGTAGCTGTCAGTTGAGGAAGATGACTGACACAGTTTAGGATAGACTGAGGTTGAGGCTCCAGTGGGACATCCAACAGAGAATATTTGGTGGGTGTGCTTCATGAGATCAAGCCTATAAGCTCAAATACCTTAGATGCTCAGAGTAGACCAATAAATTGTAGGAAGCATTTAGAGAGTTGTACAGGCTCTTTCGGTCTTTTTGCACATGTTTTGGGTTAATAGAATGACTGAGTTAGTAAAGAAATGTGTTAGCCAATGTATAAGAAAGAAGACTCATGTTCATTGGTTAATAACAAGTAATCCCTGTGCTTCTTTTCTCTTACCAGAAAGGGCTTCTGTGTCTCTCATACTGCCAATTTTGTATTATTTCTTGTATCATTAACTCAGTGAGGAGTTTAAAGTCTTATAAAGCCACAGATTTTTTCAATTCTGTATTATTTTCATCAGCCATTTAAAGAGAACATCGCTTTTAATTTTAATTTTTAATTTTAATTATTTTATGTATTAAAACTATATCAGGTATCTTTTATGAATACAAACAGATTTTGGGGGTTAATTATCATGGAGGTGTTTTGCCCAGATTCCATCCAGCACTTCTGATACCCTGTGGCTCTAATCCCTTTGAATTTGTGTATCAGCGGTAGATGTAACAAGTGTAACCTTTTTAGTGTTATTATTAAAATTTTCCTTAGCCAGTAATGGTTTGGGATTGATTTAATAATGTGAGTTAACATTTACTGATTGTATGCACATGCTTGTGTAATCACTTGATGTTTATCATCTTTAATCTACAAAACAGTCCCGAGAAATAGGTATCATTTTGAGTCCTGTTGGATAAATGAGGAAATACAAGGAACAAAGGTGTTAATGATTTTGTCCAAGATCTCAGGATTACTAACTGGTAACGTTGGGAATCAAACCTCAGAGGTCTGAGTCCAGAGAATAAACCTTTAGCCACTAGATTTTTCATTGAAAAATCGAGCTACTTTACTGTCGATATGTGCTGTTACACAAACACGTCATCTAGAATAATTGTCCTCCACGTCTTTGCTCACTTGACATTGTTAATACAGCCTTCATTCCAGTCGTAGCCCTTGAGTGGTTGTGCTAAAGACCTTGAGTGCTTTCTGTCCACCAGCATGTGGTAGGGAGTTCACAGCAATACCATGTTTATTCTTCACAGCAAGGCTTTACTGATGAGGAAATGAAAATTCAGAGTTCTGTGACTCAAGATCGCATGGCTAGTGAAGGATAGAGCGTGGTTTCAACTCCAGACCTGACTGACTCCAGAGTCTGTCCTTTACTGCTGTTTCCTACTGCCACTCATATGTTTTCTTCTTAGGACTTAGAGATAAAGCCTTATAACATTATTCTATTTTGGCTTAATTTGGTTTCAGTCAACATCGTTCTGTCCTTTGGATTCCTCCTCTGCATTGTTCTTTCCCAATGCGTAGCTCCTACAGAAGGCTCTCAGATGGAGAGCATGTAAGCATTTGCAAACATAATTCCACTTTCTCCATGATTTTTCCTGGGCTCTGGGAATCACCAGGAGGGGGAGGGATACTATTTTACAGTTCTGATTCTGTTCATGGGATTCTGAGAGATTATGATGGAATTCCCAGTCTTCACAAATGAATCTACCATGACTGTAAGTTCATGTATAACCACAGTAGATGCTTATAACCACAGAATTTAATGTGACATTAGCGAATACCAATTTTTAGGATATTATAAGTCTCTCTGCCATAAAAAGGAAGTTGTACTTACCCATTTTTATTGTCTCAAATCGCTGGGTATCTCTCTGAAGGAATGCTGATATTTCTATGAGGACTTGAAGGCTTTCAAGCATGAAGATACAATAGTATTATGTAGTAACTATCTTACGTGGCATTATGTAATAATTCTAGGAGGATCTCCGTGGGAAGAGGTGGCTATCAGAAGTCTTACCTTTGAACATTATTTACATCAGATTTCTTCATTACCTATTTTGGAGGAGGGGAGTTTATGATCAAAATGAAAACCTCCTGTGAGCTTCTCTTACATGAGAAGAAATGAGACATTAGTTTTTTCACACAAGATTTTTTTCACACAAGATTATCTCTGGGATTAGCTTTGCTATTCAGTTTTCAATACATGTACCTGACAGAATTCAGGTAACAGCTCAAATTTACCAGTGCCTCAACCATATTAAATTAATTTTTGAATTGAAGTGGTTTGCTGTTAATGAAAATCAGTGTGTGAATTTTTAAACCATGTGCCACGCACTTCAAAATGAAATTGCTAATAAAATGCTAACAGTAATTTGACAAGAAAACCATTACTATCTGAATTTTATATGAAAGCCTGAAAAATAATTCACCAAAGTCAAACAACTAGTAATTAGCAAATCCAGAGTTCTACTCCAGGTTTGACTGGCTCAGAACTTACCTTCTTTTCATCGCATAGTGTATGGGTATGTAGTCAATAAGATTTAACAGCATTAAGATCAGATTATCTCTCTTTTCAGGGAATTAGTTAACAAAATGTTTCTTTATGGGAAAGTATCAGTGATACACCATATTGACTCAAACAGTCTTCAGTTAAATAAATAAGTATTTATATTAATTGGCCTAGAACTCTCTTATCTCTAAGACTGAAAAAATCAGTCACTATTGATCATTGCCTGAACGGAGCCCATAATACACTAACATATTTGTGGGTAAGTTAGTTATTATAATGCAGCTTAAATTCTAAGCAATAAACCCAAACCAGGAAACAATGGAAAACATTCTTGTGAGAATTGTTGGATAATTATGAAGGTAGATATCTGACTGTGTATATAAAATGAAAATAATTTAGTGAAGTGTCTATTCTGGCCATGATGAAAATAAGTCGGGTCTTATTGCTAAGAATATTATATTCTAATAGTCATACATGTATGAATCCATCTATCCATCCATCTATTCTGGTAGAGATTCTGCAAGAATGTGCAGTTTATTTGAGGGTAGAATTTAATAGCAGATGCCTTCCTAACAATTATATTATCTTTTACTAGGAGTTTTCTAAACGAACAGAAGGTATTGCAGTCCAGGCTGAGAATCTTGTGAAGGAAGCTTCCGAGATACCACTTGGGCCCAAGAATAAGCAGCTGCTTCAACAGCAGGCCAAGACAATCAAAGAGCAAGTCAAAAAATTAGAAGACACACTTGAAGAAGAGTATGTGCTTGACAAGTCCTAAACTTTCTTCTCTGAGATAAAGTTTCATACAGCCTTTCCTGTATATTGTATTCAAAACATTCTTTTAAAATCTCAAAGTGTCTGTGTATTTCAGCATGTTTTGAGGAAGCAACTCACAGTTCAAAAGGAAGTGTCACCAAGACAGAAAACCATCATCTATATAGTAGAGCAGAAAAAGTATGAGGGATGTGGTTTTGGCATTGCAAACTGATCTTGTTCATGAGAAAGCCATATCTATTAAATTCTGTGGCCTTCGTACAATCTCAAAAAAAGAACCAGTATTTCAGATAATTTTTTTACTGCATTATTCTGCTGTCACCAGTGAGGAAGAAGAAGAGACACTTTTGTTGTGTAAATGCTAGGCTTAACTATAGATAACACAGACCAAGTGTCTCCATCTCCAAGAAGTTTCCAGAGCTTGTTTACAATGCCTCAATATTTGAATTGTCACTGATTGATATACTATTTCCAAAACTCAACTTCAAAAATTTATTTTACTTTTAAACATTTAATATTGCCTATGGTATGCTATTACGTACAAAATAAACACACAAAAAATCTGGAGGGGGAAAAATGTGTGAAGATACGGCCAACGTTCCTCAAAATAATATGGCTGCATATTTTTATTCAAAGTTCTTTACTGGCAGATCACCAACACCTATTATTCTTAAGATAGAGGACATAATTTCTAAGGTGAATTTTAATATGTGAAACTTGTTTTGAATACTAGTAACACCTTGAAATTAACATTGTACATCTGCCTAAACTTTAAAATTTGTTAAATAGTCTAAAGGAAATTAGGACTTAAAACTTTGAGAACTTTATTTTAAATATTATCCACCAAGTTATGGAAAAAATGAAACTTAGAGTTTGTTAGAAAAGAAGCTACTTTTATTAGAAATGCCCATTTGAATCTGTCTCATATGACAACTTGCAACATAACTTAGTTTGCATTACCTGTACTGATGAGAGCATTAGGCACATCCAGGGTATACATTTGAGACTGCAATATTATTTAATTTGACATTCAATGATGCCATTGCATTCTTCTTGATGTCTTCAAGTGCCTTTTGGTAAACAGGGAAATTCTTTCAGTTTTTTTTTTAACCCAAGGACTTATCCGTTTAATGATATACTGTTAGTTTCTTAGTCTTTTTTCTAAACTAAAAGCCATAATCACATGATTATATACGCATAGCTAATACAAACTGAATATCTATAGTTGAAATTTTGTTCACTAGATTTATAAGAAATAAAGCCCAAATTTTCTAAAAGCAGTTAGGGTGCTCATGTACAAGAATGTATAAGAGTCTTTTGGAATCAAGACTGTACAAACATCTAAGAATAGCTACAAATCATTATAGATTATAAATTGCAGGTTTAACTCTAATGATAAAACAGTTCCTGCAAGGCAGCATGGGATTCAGATTAAAAGCTCTATCTTGATTCATAAAGATGCATTTTATAAAGATCTTTGAGTGTAGAGCATCCCTGCAGATCTCTGCTCTAAGAGCAAAAGGAGCTTGTCCACAAAATCCAGACTGCTAAAAGGCTCTGTGCAGTGGAATCTATGTGGGCGGCTTATTGAAAGTCCTGGCAGCTACTGGTCATGTGTAGAGTTTACCTAGATTATACCTGGATTCAAACCCCTTTGGACCCAGCAATATTTTGTTCGAAGCACAGTTCCTTTCATAACATAGTGTAGATACTACCTCGTTAAATGCTCATTCTCAGAGGAGATAGATAGGGAGACATGAGGACTCAGTACTCGGATCGAATGTGCATTTTTTTCCTGTTCCAATAGTTTCAACTTGGACATGGTCACAAGTGTCTTCACTCTCTTTTCATCTGGTAATTTAAAGGAAACTGTATTGTTGTTTTCTATTAAAATACTGCATTTTCTTTACTTAATTTGGTTAATTTTAGTATTAAAACCATGGAAATGGTGAAAAACAAGTGGGATCATTTTGGCAATAATTTTGAGACCCTGTCCGTCTGGATAACTGAGAAAGAAAAAGAACTCAATGCCTTGGAAACTTCATCATCTGCCATGGACATGCAAATCAACCAGATTAAGGTGACCTGATCACACGTTACGTTTATAATCCATGTCTAGCTTTTAAGAAGTCCTTTCTTACATTTCATCAAATGCTAGTTGGCCCCACGACAAATCTCTCATTGCTATGTGACTCTATTAAAATTCAATTCACACAAAATGATGAGCTAAGAGGTCTTGATTGATACTGGGCAACACTTTATAGTTGGAATTATGTATTACTATTTTCTGACTTATGCATTCAAAGTCAGCATTGTGTGCAATATCATTAAAATGTTTTTATGGTTACATTATTCTTTTCCTTGATTTTGAATTAACCCCACTGGAGTGTTCTGTTGATTCACTTATACAACATGAAATGTATTCATCATTTACAACTGTACTTTGTAAGCATTGTTCCAAATGTCTAGCTCAAGTATTAGTGGCAATTACCCTCCCAAACCACAAGGAGGAGAAATGACTTTCTGTAGGTGAAACAATCAGACTCTACTGCTCTAATGCTTTCATGTATGAAGGCCTTTGGGCACAAACTGAGATGCCCTGATACTTTAGCTCTCCCAGCTCTAAAATAACCATGTGCATAGACTGTCATTATTCACTTCATTCAAATAGTTGAAGAAGAAAAGGACTGAAAGACGTGAATTCTCTGTCTTTTATACATTTTTTTACACGACACACTTACAAAATGCAGCCACTTCTTTTTCTATCTAGTCTCATGTTTTTGGAAGGGGAAAACCCACTGCCATTTCATTCAATTAAAAATAGTAATATAAATACCAAGGTATTTCACAGTGTGGCTCAGAACAAGTGATTCCCGTGTGCGCTGCGGAAGGGCGCGATGGTGCTTAGCTAAGCTTACATTACCATGCAGATTATCCTGGTTTATCACACATCTTTTGCACTCAAGGCTATGTGGAATCTCGTGTACGGAATCTGTTAATGTCTTGTGTGGTATACTAGGGAAAATAGATGCCAATCCACTAAGAAGTATTCATGAAATATGTTTAATCTCTAACGCTGTTTTTAAAAGTTATCATTTAACCCTTTCACTACATCCTAACAAAACAAAGAATAGCACATTTAAATAGTTTTATCAAAAATTTTCTTTCAAAAATTTTTGGCATACCCTTTTTAATTTGTTTATTCTTGCCATAATTCATTTTACTGTTATTTCAACCTTAATTCATTTCCAGGACTTCTGAACTATATCAATGATCAAATGTCATCACCTCTTTACTCTTTGGGAAATAAAACGATTACACATTTTATTTCTAAATATATAAACATCCAATTGTAGATTTCCATGTCATTAGATGAAAAAGACATTTTAATATTCCAATATGGTATTTTGGAAACTGTCTAAAATGTACCAAATGAATATGAATAATGGAAAAAAGTTTTTGCTAGAAATAAGCAAAGATGGTGTGGAATACATTAGTACTGTGGATTTAGGCTAATAGGTTCACTTTCTGTTTCCAAACCAAAGATGATCTAGGAAATATTAGAAATAAGGTAACACTTGTCATAGCATTTCACTTGAAAACAACCTTGGGGTTAAACTTTATGAAGTATTTGCATTGTCACAAGGATATTTATCTAGAAGCCCACTTTTATGTTTCATTACATGCTACTCTAAATTGACTGATTTTCCTATTCTTAGTTGATAATTTACAAAAGATACACTGGGTCCATCTTCCATCTACCCTTTTTGGATTAGAATCCAACAGTATGATTCCATAGTTTGCATTTATGAATTTGTTGGTGACACGTATTACTCTAAAATCTAAGAACTTCGGTCTTAATGAAGATTGCTTCACTGAGACACCCAAAACCCTTTTTGGCACCTAGGGGACGTAAATACATATTTGTTGAATTTATGAGTAATTTTTCTACAACATCACCTTGAAAAACAGCAAAACGAAGAAAGGTTGTGTTCATGTTCAAATAACAAATCTATCAGAGATACCGCTGTAGTTATGCATATGAAAAATAAAAATAAATAAGTGATGAGCACCTGGCACTAATCTGATGTAAATTATTCCTGATTGTCTCATCTAGGCAAGTTATTTCTGACTGTTGTCTCACGTAGACATAAGTCACACAGTTTTTTTTTTTTTCCTAGGGTAGTTGTATTCTCCATTTAACTTACTTGAAACTGAGACTTGTCTGAAGTTTTGGCTTTATTTGATTGGAAGGTTTGGCTCTTTTTCTCAGAGGAATCATGTTCATTCTCTTACGCATAAATAAGCCTCTATGTATATGATAGACATATCTCCTTCCCGCACCCACATCCTTAGTGGCCATCGGTGCTTTTCACGTGTTAGCGAATGCATAAAGGATCGTCCCGCTCCAAATGGGAATTCTAGTCTAGGTGCTTCACTGTAGAGGCCACAGCTAATGGGTAAAGCAGTGGTTCAGAGTGGAGCCTGCATCAGTAGGAGCAGCAGCGCCTGGGTATTTGTAAGAAATGCAAAGTCTAGGCCTCACCTTAGACCTGCTGAGTCTGAGTCCCTGTGGATGGGGGCCAGGTGATCCTAATATATTCCAAATTTGGAAACCACTGGCGTAAAGACTAGATGATAAATTTGAAAAGGCTGGCTTTAGGTAAGAGTGGAATCAGAAAAGCTTCTGCCTTGGGAAAATATGAAATACTCAACCAAGTTAGAGGGAAATTGAGTGAATGTCAATACTAGCATTTCTATGAGTTATTGGAACACAGTGCTCCCCAGATCCACTGGTTACAAGGCATAACTCACAGGATAAGCGGGAATTCTCTGTACCTTTAGAGAGACTTCTAGTTTTCGGTAAGACATGAACTACAAAAATAAAAAAAAGTGAAATACAGGGACATCTCTCTGCTCACTTCACTGCAACAGGAGTAGGTATTTCCCTTTATTCTCTACGCAGTGAGCACGACCGCCATCAGTTTGTATTTTTCAGACACTCTACACATCTCTCCTCCCCAAATAAGGTCAGGAAACATGATGTTTGTTCATAGTTGCTCTCTAATAGCCCAAGTATGTTGAAATGTCAGCTAAGAAAATCTCTCCTAATTTTCTCTCTGTGCAGATAATCTATTATTTCAGGAAGACAAGCTTGCTCAGCCTACATTGTCATTTTCCTTGTTTTAAATATTAGGTCATAATTCAGGAAATAGAAAGCAAGATCGGCTGCATTACAGAGCTAGAAGAAGCAGCTCAGTCTTTCGCTCAGTTTGTCACCACTGGAGAATCTGCTCGCATCAAAGCCAAGTTGACACAAATAAGAAGGTACTGGGAAGAACTCCGAGAGCATGCGCAGTGTTTGGAAGGAACAATCCTGGGACATTTATCTCAGCAGCAAAAGTTTGAAGAGAATCTTAGAAAGGTAAGAATGGGTCTGTGCGTGCCAAAGATACTATTGCCTATTGCATTTATAATGAAATGCAATACATAGTCCCGAAAGAGTAGACTAAGGGAAGATACAATTTGCCAATCATTTACCAAGTTGTCAATGATGACCAACTTTTTAAATATTCACGGGGTTCCTTTGTTGAGGTAATATAAAAATGTCATTATACATTGTGTTCAGATTAGGCATTAAGGCTTATCTATTCCTTTCAAACAGTGGGACACATCAATTTTAGATTTTTTAAAAAAAATATATCTATATATAGTATCATTATATTGCAAGTTATCCAAAAAGATAGGCATGCTGCTTCCTCAATAACTTTTTCTTCTTTGACATGCATTTTCCCCACCATTATTTTTGTATTTCACTAATGTTTTAGATCCAGAAGTCTGTCTCTGAATTTGAAGATAAACTTGCTGATCCAATTAAAATATGTTCTTCAGCCACAGAAACATACAAAATTCTCCAAGAACATATGGTAAGAGGAATCTGATAATTCCTGCTTGAAATCATAGTAAATATTTTTATGGCAGTTAAAATTGAAAGGATTTTTATGTTACTTGAGGAACGATACAGATCAAACATACTTCACGTAACACAGGAAATATAAGTACGCAAGTAAATCTTTATTAAAAAATTCATATGAAAGGAGTATTCATTTACAATGTATTTCTTTCTCATAATTAAGACATGTAACTTTTTCGGATTATAGCTTTAGTAAATTCTGTTACTTCTTGCAGGCATTATAAAAAATTAAATGTGCATAAAAAACTGCATGTGCATAGAAGATTTTAGATTCTAACTCACTACACCCAGATGTGCAAAGAATATGTTCTCACTAATCTTTCACTGATGACTAGTGTTTTTGGTCTGGTGCCTGAACTAGTAACTACTGTGAGGTGTTCTGCAAAGTAACAGACAGATGCCTTTGGTAAAATTTAGGGGAAGGAGCAGAGGGGGAGAATCAGGCATGAAAAAAAGCTAAAAAGAAATATGTTACTTAATATATATATACACACACGTTGTCCCTATATACGTGCATGGATGACACACGTTGTCCCTATATACGTGCATGGATGCACACATATAATGTGCCTAGGGCAGGAGCTACAGTGATAGAAAGCAAACAGTTGACAAAGGAATACCTGCAAAGGGGAGTGGAATTTATATCATTTGAATACTTAAAATAAGAATGCATTTTTTTAGGGCACCTGGGTGGCTCAGTTGGTTAAGCAGCCGACTCTTGGTTTCAGCTCAGGTCATGATCTCACGGTTTTCGAGTTCAAGCCCCCCGTCAGACTCTGTGCTGACAGCATGGAGCCTGCCTAGAATTGTCTCTCTCCCTCTCTGTCTCTGCCCCTCCGCTGTTCACACTCTTTCTCCGTCTCTCAATAAATAAATAAACATTAAAAAAAATAGTTAACTAAGTCAATAACTGAGTACCAGAGACGATAATATTCTATTTTTTCTAACATTTAGATTTCTTAAAGCAGATTATTTTTTTTCTCTGTCATCATTTATGATCTGTACAATGAGGATATTGAAAGAACACAACTCTAAAGATTCTTATGAAGATTAAATGCATTTATATGAAATGTACATAACACTGAGGCACCGTTATTATCACTCCTGTTAGCAAACATGTCAGCTATATCACTCCCCATATATTTTTGATAGAGGTGATTGCATGTTACATATAGTTCTTACAAATTAAACAGAGCGTGTTTTAAAACATGTATTTGGCATAAAATGAATAATAATTTTCACAAATTATCTGCATCGTTAAGGGAAAGTTGAAATTATTCAGATATACAGCAATAAATTCTTATTTGGGGAAAAACCTTTCCATTTTCATTTTTGACTTCTATATGCATGAAGTAACTCTCTCACTGACGATGTCTTGCTGAAGATCATGGCCAGAGTCATTTTTATTCCATTGCTGGTTATCATGACTTAGGGAAAATTTGGGGTGGTGACAGGTCTCAAAGAAAGACGTAAGCCTCATTTCTTGATGTTGTGCTTCCTTTGCTGTCCTTTTGCCTCATGTCAGGACCTCTGCCAGGCCCTGGAGGCGCTGAACAGTGCAGTGACCACAGTCTCAGCCAGCGCCCAGAAGGTGGCTAACAGAGGCACCTCCTCCGTTCAAGAGGCCGCGGCCCTGCAGCAGAGGTACGAGGAGACACGGAGTCGGGCCAAGGAGAGGCAGGCTGTGCTGGAGAACCTGCTGGCCCACTGGCAGAGGTGAGCCACTTTCCTTCCCGAGTTGGCAGCATGGATTTCAACTGCCACTCGTAGGTAGGAAATTCCGGACCAGCTGTTGGGAAACAGTCATCCCAGTGGTAAAACACATCAACTCATGTGTCTAATATGGGAACATCTTGGTCTTTGTTAGATGATGAAGATCCCTGAGAGTGGAGAGGATATATATGTACCTTCGTATTACACAGATAGAAACGTGTGTACAAATACCTATATGAACGTGAAGGGAATGGGCTTTTTATTCTTCTTTTGCCTTCATATCTAGTAATAATGTAACTGACATTGTATTATTTGTAATGGTTAGTGTTGGACCCTGCAACTTTGGAAACGTTGAGTTTTCCGGCATGATAATCTTGGATTAATTCGTTTCTCACCTCTGCTTTCTTTAGGCTAGAGAAAGAATTGTCAACCTTTTTAACCTGGTTAGAGCGGTGTGAGGCAATAGCCAGTTCTCCAGAAATGGACATTTCTGCAGACAGAGTCAAAGTAGAGAGTGAACTTCAATCAATACAGGCAAGTTTATGTTCACATTTTCTCCTTCCTTGACTTTAGGGTTTCCCACACTCTTGGTCCTGCTGCCTTTCTGTTTTATTGTACACTGACATTGTTCATTAATCGCCCAAAGGGTCGCTCCTCAGAAGGAGAAAGTCAGTCCCAGTGACTGTTTCCTGCCCTGAGGTTAGAGAGCAATCATCAGTCCACAATGAAAAACAAGTTCTTATTTTTTTAAAAATACACCATAAGGTGTTCTAAGAAGGGAAGTCACAGCTCTTTTTCTTAAAAATGACACAAAGCTATCTGGCCATATAAAACTATTCCTACACATCTCTACACAGAACGTAAGTGCTATGTGGGTTAGGGGACCAGGAGGGGGCTGAAGGCTCCGAGATCCTTGCATCCGGGCACAGTATCTGCCAAACTGCCTCACGCTGTGCTCTGAACCTTCCTTGTACATCCACACAGTCTGGCTGTGTGTGTGTTGTCCTGCTCAGCCTAGGTCCCAGTTCTGCTTTATGATCTTTCCTGCCATCCACAGGCTATGTACTCCTTCCTCCGAAGCCTGTAGCACGTTTCCTCGTATCACACACATTGGCCTCATTCAGGAGGGGAGAAAGCATGGTGACAGGCATCTGCTATGTGCCACACTACATTATAATCCCACTCAACACCATGTTACGAGTGTTTATCTTCCATCTCGTATTAGATGGGAACCACAATTTTTATGCACCCCTCACAGCACCTCAGAGATTCGTCGCCTGATTAAAAATAAGTCATTCTGTGGCATGAAAACAAAATGAAGAGCCTTAAAGTTTCCCAGTTTGGGAAATATAGTCTCTAAAGGAAGAGGGAGACCATGTTCCTGGTACCCAGAATCCCATCTGTATTATTGTTAGAAATGCATTGTTTCTCTTTAGCAATAGCTTTCCTTTGATTCGCTTGACCTCCCCCGTTTCTTCATCTTGAAAGCAATTCTGCAGAAAGAAAGTTGCCTAACTCAATAGAACTCAGACTTCAGAAAACGAATTCAGGTCTTAGTAGCATTTTAAATGTTTCATTAAAGGTTAAGCAAATTCATTCTCAATCGGGTAATAAAAACTCTCTTTAGGCCTGGTGCCAATGACTTCTGTTTTGCAAAGCCTTTGGACAACAACCACCTGTGTCACATGGTCCTTCTTCGTTGATCATGCTGGGATGAGATCTACAATGTTTTCTGTTTCTTTCAGGCACTGCAAAACGAACTTGTATCCCAGGCCTCAGTCTATAGCAACCTTTTGCAATTGAAGGAATCACTATTTTCAGTGGCCTCCAAAGATGATGTGAAAATGATGAAACTACATTTGGAGCAGTTGGATGAGAGATGGAGAGATTTGCCACAGATAATTAGCAAAAGGTTGGGTTTTCTAAAAAAAAATAAAATAAATTATATCATTCTTTTTTTTAAAATGGTTAGCATATAAGGTAAGAAAACAGAGTTTTGTTTGCTTTTACCTAACCAAACTATTCAGATAAGTATAGATGGGGGAAAAATTACTTTTTCATTTAAAAAATAAAAGTGCTCCAGCAAAGGAAATAATCAACAAAACTAAAAGACAACCTACTGAATGGGAGAAGATATTTGCAAATGACATACCCAATAAATAAATGTATAAATATATACAAAATATATAAAGAACTTACAAACAAAATATATCAATATGTAAAGAACTTAATAAGAACTGATACAACTCAACATCCAAAAAATAATCCAATTAAAAATGGGCAGATGACATGAACAGACATTTCTCCAAAGACGTGGAGGTGGCCAACAGATACATGAAAAGATGCTAAACATCACTTATCATCAGAGAAATGCAAATCAAAACCACAATGAGACTATCACATGACATCTGTCAGAATGACTAAAATCCAAAACACAAGTGTTGACGAGGATGTGGAGAAAAAGAAACCCTCATGCACTGTTGTGGAAATGCAAACTGGTGCAGTCACTGTGGAAAACAGCATGGAGGTTCCTCGAAAAAATTAAAAATAGAATTACCATGTGATCTAGTAATTCCACTATTGAGTATTTACCCAAAGAATACAAAAACACATTTGAAAAGATATATGCATCCCTATGTTTACAGCAGCATTATTTACAACAGCCAAATTATGGAAGCAGCCCAAGTGTCCACTGATAGATGAATAGACAAAGAAGACGTGGTATGTATACAATGGAATATTACTCAGCCATGAAAAAGAATGAAATCTTACCATTTGCAACAACATGGATGGATCTAGACAGTATATGCTAAGCAAAATAAGTCAGTCAGAGAAAGACAAATACCATATGACTTCACTTATATGTGGCATTTAAGAAACAAAACAAATGAGCAAAGAAAAAAAAAAGAGACAAAGTTAAGAAACAGATTCTTAATTATAGAGAACAAACTGATGGTTACCAGAGGGGAGGTGCGTGGGGGAATGGGTGAAATAGGTGAAGGGGATTAAGAACACTTATTGTGATGAGCACTGGATAATGTATAGAGTTGTTGACTCACTATATTGTACACCTGAAACTAATATAACCCTGTATGTTAACTATAGTGGAATTAAAATTTTAGTTTATTTATTTATTTATTTAAATGTTTTATTATTTATTTTTGAGAGAGAGTGTGAGAGTGCTAATGAGGGAGGGGCAGAGAGAGAGGGAGACAAACGATCCAAAGGGATTAGCACAGAGCCCGATGTGGGGCTCAAACTCACAAAACGTGAGATTGTGACTGAGTCCAAATTAAGAGTCAGATGCTTAAGGGACTGAGCCACCAAGGTGCCCCTGGAATTAAAATTTTTAAAAAAGAAAGAAAAGAACCTCAAAGTGCTCAAAAATTAGCATTTCTGATGAGTCCCAGTCCAAAATTTCAGTCTTACATTTAGGGCAAATGATCAAACTGGTTGCAATATATCGAAACAGAAAGGGTTGCTCATGTTTGTATTGTTTTTGCCCAAGCTGTTTGTGTACAGGAAAAAAATGGTAATTAGAATTTTGCCTCACATGGTATTCCTCCACTGAGGCAGTCGCAGTGTGGTGCAGGGCTGTATCAGATGAGGTCAGAGAAGTTGACTATGTGGGTCCCTCATAGACCACAATTTTGGTTCACCTTCCTAGGTGCTATAGGAAATTGCCTCCATGTTTAAGCTTGGCAGATAATGTTCTGATTACATTAAAACCATTCCTGGCTGTTACCTACAGAGTGAATTGTAGGGTCTTGATTTGTCATTGTATGTATGACCACATCACTTTTGCCCTTGTTTAAACTTACTGCAAAAATGTGTCATTGTCTTTTTCTGTTCATCTGCGGGACGTTTTAACTTTTAACACCTTTCTCTACATAGGATTAATTTTCTTCAGTCTGTGGTCTCTGAACACCAGCAATTTGATGAGCTGCTGCTTTCCTTTTCTGTCTGGATTAAGCTATTTCTCAGTGAATTACAAACTACTTCGGAGATAAGCATAACAGACCATCAGGCAGCATTTGCTAGGCACAAGGTAAAGTGCATTCTTTTAAGATCAAAGAATTTATTCATAAAAGAGAGTCCTTGAATTATAAAGAAAAGCAATATTTTTTTTAAATATCCAACCATTTGACAGCAAGTTAACCTTGCATTCATATGCAAATGTCTTAATAATTGAGCATATGGGTCCAGGCAATGTGTTATGCAGATCAATTAAGCAGATAAAACCACTTCAGATAAAATAGGCAATCACGTTAAGACACTGTTACTTCAAAAAATGATTTCTAGGGTAAAGGGACAAGAATGTTCCTTTTTAAACTTCTTGGTTTGTTTTGTTCCAATGTTGAAAACAAATGTTGCAGGATTTTTTACCTTAAGACCCAGGGTTCCTTGTCTCGCTGCTTTGAAGAATGAAGAGGTGGACACAGAATAAAATGAGCAGCAGGCACAAGCTTATTAGAGTTTAAGATCAGAAAGCAAGAATAGTATGAAAGCTCTCTTTGCAGACAAGGGGCATTCAAAAGTGAATGGCCGAGACTAGGGGCACCTGAGTGGCTCAGTTGGTTGAACGTCCGACTTCTTTCCCTATCATACTAATAGTGAATTCCAATGCTTTAATGATACAGTTTTTCTGAATTACTCTTTAGGTTGAAAGTTATTTAAAATTCACGATTTATTTTCCTTATGTATAAATTATGTGTAATATCTATCCTGACATAAAAAATATTTAAAAAATCAGATATTGATCAAGTATTGGGGTAGTTGGAGATAAGCTACATAATAAACTTATAACAGTATTTAATGATAAAACATTTAATATTTATTGAGTGCTCACTTTGTGCCAGCTTTGCTAATTGGATTTCCCCAGAGGAATAGTACTTGGTCATATCGTTATGACCTCAAGTAGTTTTATCACTTAGAGCAAGGTGCCCACTGAAGTTGGGCTCCTACCCTAGAAAGAAACAGGGAGATGGGGGCACTATCTTCCTTCATGATTATATTTCAAAAGTGTTACCAAACTGAAAAGAGTTCATTTGCCATCATGCAACAGAAAACCAAATACCATAGCACTGGGCTTTTGCAGAGGGAAAGATTTATTGCCAAGCACAGAGATAAGAGGCTGGCTCAGATTTGTCTCCCCAGAGGGTTGGGGTTGGGTGCGTTTAAGGATAAGGAGTTAAGATGGATATAGGGGAAAAGGGAGGTATTCTCCTTTCTGAGCTGTGCATTCAGGAATTGTGTCTTTCATGGGACACATGTTCATTAGATGGTGGTATGAGCATGACCAGCTGGGGGAGATCGAGGGGTATATCATCATAGAGGTTACTCTATATCACTTTTGGTCCCTTCTGCACAACTGCAAGGATTCTTCCCAGCTTGCTCTAGTCTTTGCTCATCTGTGGTCACTCAGCTTCTACAACAAAACAAGCTCATAAATCAGTCACATCAACCAGAGTTTCCTTAGGGTAAAACCATCAAGCATTTGTTAACTCAGTGTGTTGGTTTGGAAAGGACGTCTCCCATGTTCCTGAGAAACGTTCTTGGGTTATAACTGTACAGAAACTTTTAAAAAGATTTGTATCTCAAAAGGGCAGAGAATGAATTTGTAAATTCTCCTAAGTCAAGGCTCAAAGAAGCTTTCTAAAGTGTAATAGTCAAGCTGAGGAGAATATTAAGGCCATTGTGGTCAAAATTAAGATAGTAATTTCTCTTTAATGGGAGCCATGCTGAGATTGTCAGCAATGCTCTAAGAGATTTCAAACATGATTTATTGTGAGCAAGTCAGATTTCCTATACAATAGTCTCATGGAGTTCATATTCATTTCTGTAAAGGAGGGAGCTAAAACCTTATATTTTCATCTGCTTCACCCAGTGCCTCTGACGAGAGGCTAATCTATTCCTATTATTCTTTCCTACAACTCTGTTAGAATTAGCTTTAGTGTGTGTGTGTGTGTGTGTGTGTGTGTGTGTGTGTGTGTTAAAATTTTCAGACTACAATATATTTTATATATAGCATATATATATAGTATTATTATATATATATATATATATATATATGAGAGAGAGAGAGGGAGAGAATTGTTAAAAAACAAAAAATTAACTGAGTAAATCTGAAGATCTAACTGGCTTTATTAAATAATTTGTGAATCAGGCAGTATCCCATCCAGCAAATAGGAAGGAGCTCAGAGGGGTTGTACAAAATGGAAGGTTTCCCCAGGAAGGAGAGTGGGACAAGGAAGTTCTTAGCAAAAGAAAAGATCCTTTCAGGCAAGGTCACTTTCCCTTAGGGGTTGAGCTGGGGTCTTATCTTGTAGATGACCTCATCTTCCTTGGATGGGGGAGGGGGGAGGAGAGGCCCCTTGTGACAGATTACTTCATGGCCAGAAAACTCCTGACTGACAAGTTAACACTATATTTCTGGAGGAGTCTAAAACTGCAGTTGGGTTAAGTATGAAGTGCCAGTTTGGTGACATGACCTACCATAAGTGACTCCATTATGGGCCGGTGATTTGTTTTTTGACTATAAATATAAAATAGTATTATATATACTATAATATAGTATTTATATATTATATATACTAGAACTATGTACATACATATATATTTTAAATCTTCCAAATTATGCATATATATGTATGTATTTATATAAAATTTCCTTTTACTATTTCTGTGCATGATGACAGTCTTTTCCACGGAACAAATTAGTTTCAAATCAGCGTTGTGTTTCACGTGAAACATATAGACGAGAAAATGGGAAATTTTAACAACGTCTCTGAAAGATTCGCTATAGATGGCCTTTAAATCCTACACCATCCGTTGCATTTAAAATGTATCTTTGTTAATTGTTTTTTTTTAAGTTTATATATTTATTTTTGAGAGAGAGACAGCACACGCAGGGTAGGAGCAGAGAGAGGGAGAGAGAGAATCCCCAGCGGGCTCCGTGCTGATAAGCCCGCCTGAGGCCGGGCTCGAACTCACAAACTGTGAGATTGTGACCTGAGCCGAAATCAAGAGTGGGATGCTAAACGCCTGAGCCACCCAGGCGCCCCCATTTAAAATGTATGTTGAGGGGCGCCTGGGTGGCTCAGTCGGTTGAGCGCCGACTTCGGCTCAGGTCACGATCTCGCGGTCCGTGAATTCGGGCCCCGCATCGGGCCCCTGTGCTGACAGCTCAGAGCCCAGAGCCTGTTTCAATTCTGTGTCTCCCTCTCTCTGACCCTCCCCCATTCATGCTCTGTCTCTCTCTGTCTCAAAAATAAAATAAAACGTTAAAAAAAAAATGTATGTTGACACCACAAATCCTGAATATGTCCGTGTCATTAGCCACAGGGTATCTGAGCCACCAATACCCCTCTCTTCCCTTCCAGGACCACGAAGCGGAAGCAGAGAGCAAAATGGGAGACTTGCAGAGTCTGCGGGATCACCTGGCGAAGCTGGGGGCTCTGGGTCGAGCTGAGGACCTCCACCTCCTGCAGGGCAAGGCTGAGGACTGCTTCCAGCTGTTTGAGGAGGCCAGCCAGGTGGTGGGAAGGCGGCAGCTTGCCCTGTCCCAGTTGGCTGAATTCCTACAGTGCCACGCCTCTCTGTCAGGGGTTCTCCACCGGCTGAGGCACACGGTGGAAACCACCGACAGTATGAGTAAGAAACAGACTGATTTATTAAAAAAGGACCTAAATCGTGCGATTCAAGATGCCAAAACATTAGAATCTACGGCCGTCAGTCTTGACGGCATTCTCGCCAAAGCCCAATACCATCTTAAAAGTGGAAGTTCCGAGCAAAGGACTTCCTGCAGAAGCACAGCTGATCACCTCTGTTTTGAGTTAGAGAGGATCCAGAACCTTCTGGGAACTAAGCAGAGTGAAGCAGATGCCCTGGCAGTATTGAAAAAAGCATTCCAAGACCAGAAAGAGGAGTTGCTGAAAAGCATCGAGGACATCGAAGAAAGGACGGACAAAGAGAGGCTGAAAGAGCCTACGCGTCAAGCTCTTCAGCAGAGGTAGGAAGAAACCGCCGGGGCCAGCTGTGCGGTCTATTCTTTCTTTGCTCTAGAATTAACTCTCGTGCAACACTTTAACAGGATCGTATTTAGCAACTTCTTTTAATATTCTGAGGGTAAAATTAATGACTAATTTGTACTTAAGAAGTACTAAAATTTAGGGGCGCCTGGGTGGTGCAGTCGGTTAGGCATCCGAGTTCGGTTCAGGGCTTGTGCTCTATGCTGACAGCTCAGAGCCTGGAGCCTGTTTTGGATTCTGTGCCTCCCTCTCTCTCTGCCTGCCCCTCTCCCCACTGGCACTCTGTCTCCCTCTCTCTCAAAAATAAATAAACATTTAAAAAGAATTAAAAAAAAAGAAGTACTAAAATTTCTTTGGTTCCCTTAAGGATTTTCCTAAGGGCTGTGTCTGTGTAAGCCACTCTAAGATCTTATTTATAACAGACTATACAGATCATGTTATCTATTTTTATTTTTTTATTCACAAAATTTTTTTTTATTTATTATTTTTGAGAGAGCAGGGAGGGAGCAGAGAGACAGCGGGGGATAGAGGATGCAAAGCAGACTGTGCTGAGAGCAGAGCCCAAAGCAGGGCTTGAACTCACAAACCGTGAGATCATAACTTGGGTCGAGGCCAGACACTTAACCGACTGAGCCACCCAGGCGCCCCATGTTATCTATTTTTAAACAACGTTTAGCTGTGAGGAGAAGGGCCTCGTCTGCTGTAGTACAAATGAAGGCAGAGGATTCGAGTCGCTTTGTAGTCCTGGTGGTAAAAATCTGAGGGAATTCTTCCTGGTGGCAGTCAGCCCCTCAAAAAGACTGGAGCAAGCTCATTAGCTGAGAGTGAGGGGCAGGATATTGGCGGAAAGAAAATGGTATAAAGTGGTTCTTCAGTAGGACATGGAAATGATGTCTCTGGAAGCTTGGTAAGGTTTGAGATTTGCATTCCTTCACTTAAAGTGAAACCAGTCAGCTTGGCAGAGCAGTTTTCACCAACTACTTTTGACTGTTTGCTCAGAGGTATGGAGAAGGCAGAGGAGTGGGCTTAAGCTAAGGTGGGGTTTTGTCAGGTGAGTTTAATAGAGAACCGAAGGGATCAGGGGTATTTTTCTACCGTAATTTTGAAAGTCATTTTTTCCTCTAATACTATAACTTTCATCTCAATCTTATCTCTTCTTCTTCTTTTTTTAATGTTTACTCAATTACTTTCAGAGAGAGAGAGAGAGCAAGACAGCATGAGCAGGGGAGGGGCAGAGAGAGAGAGGGAGAGAGAGAATCCCAAGCTGGCTTCTCGCTGTTAGTACAGAGCCTGACGTGGGGCTTGATCTCATAAACTGTGAGATCATGACCTGAGCCGAAATCAGGAGTCAGAGGCTTAACTGACTGAGCCACCCAGGTGCCCTCATGTTATTGTTCCTTCTTAAAAGTTTTTTTTTTTTTTTTTAACATTTATTCATTTTTGAGAGAGACAGAGACAGAGCATGAGTGGGGAAGGGGCAGAGAGAGAGGGAGACACAGAATCCAAAGCAGACTCCCGGACCTGAGCTGTCAGCACAGAGCCCGACGTGGGGCTCAAACCCACGAACTGTGAGATCATGACCTGAGCCAAAGTCAGACGCTTAACTGACCGAGCCACCCAGGCGCCCCTTATTTTTCCTTCTTAATAGACCTTTTTCCCCACTTATGTTCTCAGGGTCATTTCTCTTCCACTTTTTTCAGGGGGCAGAGAAACATCTGAAATGTGTTCATACCAAGGTGTCCATAATCGATAAGGATTGTGTCGATCTCGCCAAGACCATTGTGATGTGCTTCCTTTTAACCGGAATCAAGCATTTAGCAAAAGCTTACAGTTAGATAATAATGGCTCTTGAGGCTAACACGCCTTGTGAGCAATAAGCTGACTAGTGTAACAACAAACTTACAAAAAAGAATGCAATTTGAGATGGAATAATAGCCTCCAGAGGAAAGACAACATGAGGAGCCAAATACAGCAAAAGAACAAAGAGCTCACCCAGGGAGTCAGCAATCGGGTTGGTGCTGCAGGGCAGAATGGCTCTCCCTGGCCTAATTAGGTTACACAGACAGGCGATCCTAAAATTGTTGGAGAAGAAGGCCAGGATTGGGCTCAAGAGCCATGTCAATACCTCTAATACTGAACTCACCAAAATCACACAGATATTATAGAAAATGTTGCACTGAATTGACGGGTTTATTAAGCTCCAACCATACTTCCGCTTCACTGTGCAACCTTGGGCAAATCCCCTGTCTTCTTGTAAGGTGCAGATAATGATAATGCCTGCTCTTAACCACTTCATTTGGGGAATTAAATGGAATGGTGCACGTGCACTCACTTTATCAACTTTGCAGCGCTGCACCAAAATGCAAGAATCTATGAGTCCATGGCTGCCTCTACGTGGCCACATTTTACAAGTGCTCAAAGAGTAATATATTAGGGACAAAAAATAAAGCTATTTTTATTTGAAATGAAACAACTGTTTTCTTAAATATTATTATTTTACATGAATTGGACCTCAGGGCACAGAAGGACTTTTTACCAAAGACCTTATGGTAAGGACTCACCTACTTTACCTACAAGTCCAGCCCTAGTCTTTCAAGTCTTATACTGTGAAAGCAAAATAGAAAGAGAATACAGACTTAATAGAAAGTTGATGATGAATAGCGAAAATGACTTTAAATGTTTCCTAAGGTAGAGTATGAATTCTGCAAATTTAAGTTTAAAAGGCATCATTCTCAGTTGAGGTACCTTAATTTAATTGCTGTGTTAAAAGTTTTTCTGGATATCTGGGGCTCCTTGGAGGCTCAGTCTGTTAAGCGTCCAACTTCAGCTCAGGTCATGATCTCATGCCTTGTGGGCTTGAGCCCCGCGTTGGGCTCTGTGCTGACAGCTCAGAGCCTGGAGCCTGCTTCGGATTTCTGTGTCTCCCTCTCTTTGCCCCTCCCCGACTTGCGTGCACACGCACACAGTGTCTCTCTCTCTCTCTCAAAAATAAACATTAAAAAATTAAAAAAAAAAAGTTTTTCCAGATAGCTATAGGTGTGCTTTATGGAGAAGAAATATTCTTACCTTTAATAAGTTAATAATATAATAACATTTTGATTCACAGGCTGAGAGTCTTTAATCAGTTAGAGGATGAATTGAATTCTCATGAGCATGAACTATGTTGGTTGAAAGACAAAGCTAAACAAATTGCTCAGAAAGATGTGGCCTTTGCATCTGAGGTCAACAGGGAGATAAACCGCTTAGAGGTCACCTGGGATGATACCAAAAAACTAATTCATGAAAAGTAAGTAAAAATCCTCTCAGTTGTTGTTTTTAACTTTCTATTTTGTGGCATTGGGCTGTTGTCTGTTTTCATTTGTGTTGGTGTGATCGAGTTGAGTATCTTTTGCCACCTTAGGTATTCTGTGTCTCTCATACGTTAAAAATTTAGTCCTACAAAACTTTATTGAGGAAGATGTCTTGAAATAACAATGGTAGGTGAAATGTAGCGCTTAAAAGCAGGAGTTGTCAACAATTACAAAGGGCTACTGTGAGAGTCTTAACCTCTGATTTTCTTTTTTTGTTTTGTTTTCCTTGTTTATAATTAAAGTATGATATACGTTTAATAAATTTCATCCTGTTAAGTGTATGCCCTTGTATGAGTTTAACACACATTCAGTTTATGATTACACACATACTGTGTAAGTATTACTACGATCAACTCTTGTGTAATCATTCCACCACCTGAAAAAAATCCTCCTGTGTCTCATTGTGATCAACCCGTCCCCCATGTCTAGTCCCTGGCAGCTGTTGATCAGTTTTATGTCTCTGTAGTATTATTTTTCTCAGAATCACATACAAATGGATTCTTTCCAGTTTGGATGATTGTAAATAAAGCATCTATAAACATTCATAGCCAATTGGGTGCATGTGCCTAAGTTTTTACTGCACTTGGGTAAATGCCTTCTTTTGCTTAGCATAATGTACATTGTTATTTGTATTAATAACATCTATTCTTTTTTATAGCTGAATAATATTCGATTTAATAGGTGTACCACAGCTTATTCATTCACCAGTTGATGGATATTTGGACTCTTTCCAGTTTAATGACTATCAAAAAGCATCTATAAACATTCATGTTCAATTTTTTTTATGTACATAAGTTTTTTTGTTGTATATTATAGATTATTAACGTAAGCTTTTAGAAAGTTAACTGTGTTGTAAAATTTTATTCCATATTATTGAATATTCTCTTAAACTGTGATTTGTTAGAGATTGCACAGTATTCACTTATAAGAATATATTAGAGTTTATTCAATTAATAGCCTATTTTGGGGGTGCCTGGGTGGCTCAGTCGGTTAGGCATCCAACTTTGGCCCAGGTCATGATCTCACAATTTGTGAGTTAGAGCCCCGCATCAGGCTCTGTGCTGATGGCTCAGAGCCTGGAGCCTGCTTCGGATTCTGTGTCTCCCTCTCTCTCTGCCCCTCTCTAGCTCATGCTCTCTCTCTCTCTCTCTCTCTCTGTGTGTCAAAAATAAATAAGCTTAGGGGCGCCTGGGTGGCGCAGTCGGTTAAGCGTCTGACTTCGGCCAGGTCACGATCTCGCGGTCCGTGAGTTCGAGCCCCGGGTCAGGCTCTGGGCTGATGGCTCGGAGCCTGGAGCCTGTTTCTGATTCTGTGTCTCCCTCTCTCTCTGCCCCTCCCCTGTTCATGCTCTGTCTCTCTCTGTCCCAAAAATAAATAAAAAAAAAACATTGAAAAAAAAAATAAATAAGCTTAAAAAAATTAATAGCCTATTTTTAACATTTGGGTTATTTCTATTTTTTTCTCCTATTATAAATAATGATGTAAAGAATATAATTTTACCTCAATCGTAGTGTACATCTTTTTCTTTGGAAAAATTCCTACATGTAGAATTGCCTGCTCAGAGACATTTTATACTTATAAACAAAAACTATCTTCTTATTTTCACAATTTTAAGAGGATTCAAATTCAATGAAAATTTATGTCATTGAAATGGAAAACAACATCCTCATGTGTATTTTACTTATTAAGCAGTGTTATTTTGTTTTTTGGTGTGGGGGTTTTGTTTTATTTTGTTTTGTTTGCTTCCTCTTAATATATACTGCTATGATGCAATTAAACAACAAAAAAAATTTTTAAAAAAACAAAGATTGTTGGTATCTACATAAGTTTTAGTTGTCAAGAACATATTTTTTCTTGTCATTGAGGTCACATATTTGTTTTAATGACTGTGTGCATTCTTCATTCACTGAAACAATTTGGCCATTAGAGTTGAGTTGGCTTGATCAGCACTCTTTTGACCTCAATGGGTAGAAATATGGTTTCCTCTTGATTCCAGCAGCCATCTATGAATACATTTGTGTGGTTACATATCAAATCCAATCATAGAGAATCTTTCCCTTTCATACATCATAATAAGTGATATCTTTTCTTTAATTATTATAGCCAGGGTCAATGCTGTGGACTTATTGACTTAATGAGAGACTATCAGAACCTGAAGTCAGTTGTTTCTAAAGTCCTAGAAAATGCCAACAATGTGCTTGCAACCAGAACTACTATAAAAGATCAGGAGGATCTTAAATGGGCTTTATCCAAGGTAATAATTCAAAATCTATTTATCTTAGGGGTGCTTGGGTGGCTCAGTCGGTTAAGTGTCCAGCTCTTGATCTTAGCTCAGGTCATGTTCTTGGGGTTTGTGAGTTCGAGCCCTGCATTGACTCTGCTGGCAGTGCAGAGCCTGCTTGGGACTCTCTCTCTCTCTCTCTCTCTCTCTCTCTCTCTCTTTCTCTCTCTCTCTCTCTCTCTCTCCCCATCTCAGACTCTGCCCCTCCTCCACTCTCTCTCTCTCTCCAAGTAAATAAACTTAAAAAAAAAGATATCTATATAAGTTTTTTAAAAATGCATTTATTTTAGTAGACTTAGTAGGTCTTATTTTCACTTATAATGAATTCTCTACAAAACTCTTGTCAGTACATATAGAGGTAGAACATTCATGCTGACAAACTCAACTTGTTTTGTTTTGTTTTAGGAATACTGATATCCTAGTATTCTAGCCATTCAAAAAGATATATAGTTCATTCATATCACTGGTTTCCGCATAAGGTCAAACCATGAAATAAATTTCTCAGAGGCAAATGGTTTTGAACACCTGACTTATCGCTGATTATTTTATTAATTAAAGAAACATTTATGTCCACAGCATGAAAGTGTCAAGAATGAAATGTGTAATAAACAGAAAGAATTGGATAACTTTACAAGTAAAGGAAAACAGTTATTATCTGAGCTGAAAAAAATTCACAGTGGTGATTTCAACCTCGTGAAAACAGACATGGAGAGCACTGTGGACAGATGGCTGGATGTAAGATAATCACCTGGATTGTATGAACAGTTTAAATATTCATATTTGTCTATCATATTAGGGGGTAAAGGATTATTCGGGGATGTGAATCTCATCTTTAGCTTTTAATGCTACAGACAAAATGACATTTTTAAGAAAAACAATATTCACATAAAGTTTAGAATTAGTAAAAAAAAAGGTTATTTGATTTATTTTGTTAATATTCAGTGGCAGTTTTCTAGAATTTAACTTGGTAGCTTCAATCACAACAAATTTATAACTCTAAATGGTTTTTTTCCCCTCAAAACTCTGAGATTATGGATAAAAATTGAAGAGTAATTTATAAATGTCCTACAGAATATTAAACTATAATGTATAATCACTTAGAGTACTAAGACTATATTTGCATTGTATAAATCAGACTTGTAGTTTACATCCTTGGGTATTTGTTCTTGCTCTGTCATTTACTAGTTGTGTGACCAGTGAACAACTTGATCTCTCTGGAACTCTACATCTCAATCCATACATGTTTTACGTTAACTTCCAGCTCAAAAATCCTGTGATTCTGTTGCCTTTCTGTTAACCTACAGTGCATTACTATTGATTAAATTACTTAAACTATATTACTAAAGTTAGACATTGATAATTGTGTACTATAATCAAATAATTAGAGAACTGCAGGAAACCTTACTTGCCTCCACTTTAAAAAAAACAAAACAGGGACGCCTGGGTGGCTCAGTCGGTTAAGCATCCGACTTCGGCTCAGGTCATGATCTCACGGTTCGTGAGTTCGGGCCCCGCGTCAGGCTCTGTGCTGACAGCTCAGAGCCTGGAGCCCGTTTCAGATTCTGTGTCTCCCTCTCTCTCTGCCCCTCCCCTGTTCATGCTCTGTCTCTCTGTCTCAAAAATAAATAAACGTTAAAAAATTTTAAAAAAATAAAATAAAAACAAAACAAAACAAAACATTCTTGGTGTGCCTGGGTGGCTCAGTCAGTTAAGCATCTGACTGGATTTCGGCTCAGGTCATGATCTCACAGATCCTGAGTTCGAGCCCCACATTGGGCTCTGTACTGGCAGTGCAGAACCTGCTTGTGATTTTCTCTCTCTCTGCTCCTCCCCTGCTCTCTCTCTCTCTCTCTCTCTCAAAATGAATAAACTTAAAAAAAAACAAACATGCCTAGGGCACCTGGGTGGCTCAGTCAGTTAAGTGTCAGACTTCATCTCAGGTCGTGATCTCATGGTTTGTGAGTTTGAGCCCCGTGTCGGGCTCTGTGCTGACAACTTAGAGCCTGGAGGCTCTCTCTTTCAAAAATAAATAGACATTAAAAAAATGTTAAAAAACATTCTTACTGCAGGAAGAGTATTAAGCAATAGTGCTTTACTTTAGACAAAGTTGGTTGTACAAAGTTGGTTGTTGTCCTACATATTTATTTATTCTATAAATATGTTCATGTCTAATTTATGTCCACTTTTATACTTCAGCATTACAAATAAAAGTGCTTATTGTGTTCCTTTCAAAAATAAGTATAATACTGCCCTAGATGGACCCTTATCCTAGAGAATGTTATATTATAATTGACTCCAATAATCCTGTTCTTAGTTTCCCAACTTACAAATGAAAATCAAATGTCTCAGAAATTCAGTCAACTCTCCCAATGACAGAAACAATTTATGTAATAGTTAGCATTTATCTGAGTCAAGTGCACGAATTCCCTTATAATAATTTTTGTAAAACTTTGTTTTTCAGTGAGAATATAGTTTTTGATTGAGGAAGCATTGACATTATTTAGCAATTTGGTGAGGCAAGGAGCATCTTAAAGCCTCAGACTAATAGTGACATGGCTTCTGTTTTCTATCCCAGGTATCAGAGAAAATTGAGGAAAACATGGATAGGCTGAGGGCAAGCCTGACCATTTGGGGTGATGTACTTTCAAGTAAAGACGAGATCGACGGATGGTCAAACAATTCTGTTCCACAGTTGGCCGAAAGCATCAGTAACCTGAATAATAGCGTCAGAGCAGAAGAATTCCTTAAAGAATTTGAGGTAAATTGACCACATCTACATACGTGAGCCTGTGAGCTCATTGACCAGAATACAAGAAAAATGTGTCCTTTTTTAAAAGTTCGTTCTTTCTTTCAGAGACGCATATGAATGTTACAAAAGTCGTAACTATCTTTTGCTATTTACTAGAGACTTGAATAGGCAATGGATAAGACTTTTTTTTCTTTTTTTTATTACTTCTTAGTTGGGCCTCTAAACTTAAAATATTGGTAGAAAAGTAAAAGCCCATAAAATCTATGTTTTTTCCCATTTTTCCATTCATTTCAGACTATGGCACCTTCCTACTGGAAAACCAACTTGAAGGCGTTTGTAATTTAGTCATATTTAGATTTTTTTTTCATTCAAACAAGATGTTTACTGAGTACTTACCATGTGCTGAACACTTAGCGTAGATGCTGGGTTCTTCTACTTCCCCTCTAGAAACAGAAGAAAACTGGAGACGGGAGTGTGACAGGCTTCCCCAGAAAGTGGCCTTTTAAAAAGCTCTAGTCACCATTTTATTTTAAACTTTTTATTTCCATTCTTGCATTCATTTACTTCTTCACTCATCAAGTTCTTTTTTTTTTTTTCTTAATGTTTATTTTTGAGAGAGAGAGACAGACTACAAGCAGGGGAGGGGCAGAGAGAGAGAGAGGGAGTTAGGACAGATGGAACATGACAGATAGATGATGAATGACTGCAGTCTGAAAAAACGTAGGTGAATCAACTGTATACCTAGGCTATCTAGCCTTGACGCAAAGAGCTTTCTGGAGAGTTTTAAATCAAACACCTATTTCTAAGGGCAAACAGAAGTAGAGGAAATTAGCCCAACTTCAAGGGCAGTCAGGAGAGGGATACTACAGTCTCTTAAGATGTTATCTTTGACGTTAAATGAACATTACGGCTCAAACAGTAGTGTATGCCTGAAGAGGGCTTGTACCAGCTCTTAAAAAAATTATGAAAATTTAAAGAACTTCGCAGGCCAGGGTTAAACACAACCATCACTGAAAATTAAATTGTAGATAAATTTACAGTTAATAGAATATATATTAAATTTATTATATAAATTTATAAATATATA